>NC_000084.6:70737500-70907500 GCF_000001635.26 Mus musculus
CTGGATATTACAAATTTAATATGCTACCTTACTTTGGCCATTCAGAGGTTTGTTTTTAACTTCTTACAATGTATATCTGCTGAAAATGAATTGTCTTCACTTTTAAGTGACCCTGAAAATGCCTCTATTTTGCCTTTGGTTATAAGGGGTATATTGGTGAGATGTAGAGTTCTAGGAATTTTTTTCAAACTAAAGTGTCTTGCTTTCTGGATTCTGTTATTGGAAAATAAAATGTTTATAACTTATATTATTATATTTATAATTTTCTGAGCCCCTTTTAACTCTGACCTGTGTTAGGATTTTATTTCTTGTTACAGCTCAACACTTTGAGTATGATATATAGAGATGCCGTGCATCTTCCTGTTCTTACTTAATCTTTTTTTTCCATTTTTATTAGGTATTTAGCTCATTTACATTTCCAATGCTATACCAAAACTCCCCAATACCCACCCAACCCCACTCCCCTACCCATCCACTCCCCCTTTTTGGCCCTGGCGTTCCCCTGTACTGGGGCATATAAAGTTTGCAAGTCCAATGGGCCTCTCTTTCCAGTGATGGCCGACTAGGCCATCTTTTGATAAATATGCAGCTAGAGTCAAGAGCTCCGGGGTACTGGTTAGTTCATAATGTTGTTCCACCTATAGGGTTGCAGATCCCTTTAGCTCCTTGGGTACTTTCTATAGCTCCTCCATTGGGAGCCCTGTGATCCATCCATTAGCTGACTGTGAGCATCCACTTCTGTGTTTGCTAGGCCCCAGCATAGTCTCACAAGAGACAGCTACATCTGGGTCCTTTCAATAAATCTTGCTAGTGTATGCAATGGTGTCAGCATTTGGATGCTGATTATGGGGTGGTTCCCTGGATATGGCAGTCTCTACATGGTCCATCCTTTCATCTCAGCTCCAAACTTTGTCTCTGTAACTCCTTCCATGGGTGTTTTGTTCCCAATTCTAAGGAGGGGCATAGTGTCCACACTTCAGTCTTCATTCTTCTTGAGTTTCATGTGTTTAGCAAATTGTATCTTATATCTTGGGTATCCTAGGTTTGGGGCTAATATCCACTTATCAGTGAGTACATATTGTGTGAGTTCCTTTGTGAATGTGTTACCTCACTCAGGATGATGCCATCCAGGTCCATCCATTTGCCTAGGAATTTCATAAATTCATTCTTATTATTTTTTATTTTTTTTTAATTTTTTATTATGTATTTAGCTCATTTACATTTCCAATGCTATACCAAAAGTCCCCCATACCCACCCACCCCCACTCCCCTACCCACCCACTCCCCCTTTTTGGCCCTGGCGTTCCCCTGTACTGGGGCATATAAATTTTGCATGTCCAATGGGCCTCTCTTTCCAGTGATGGCCGACTAGGCCATCTTTTGATACATATGCAGCTAGAGTCAAGAGCTCCGGGGTACTGGTTAGTTCATAATGTTGTTCCACCTATAGGGTTGCAGATCCCTTTAGCTCCTTGGGTACTTTCTCTAGCTCCTCCATTGGGAGCCCTGTAATCCATCCATTAGCTGACTGTGAGCATCCACTTCTGTGTTTGCTAGGCCCCAGCATAGTCTCACAAGAGACAGCTACATCTGGGTCCTTTCAATAAATCTTGCTAGTGTATGCAATGGTGTCAGCATTTGGATGCTGATTATGGGGTGGATCCCTGGATATGGCAGTCTCTACATGGTCCATCATTCATCTCAGCTCCAAACTTTGTTTCTGTAACTCCTTCCAAGGGTGTTTTGTTCCCACTTCTAAGGAGGGGCATAGTGTCCACACTTCCGTCTTCATTTTTCTTGAGTTTCATGTGTTTAGGAAATTGTATCTTATATCTTGGGTATCCTAGGTTTTGGGCTAATATCCACTTATCAGTGAGTACATATTGTGTGAGTTCCTTTGTGAATGTGTTACCTCACTCAAGATGATGCCCTCCAGGTCCATCCATTTGGCTATGAATTTCATAAATTCATTCTTTTTAATAGCTGAGTAGTACTCCATTGTGTAGATGTACCACATTTTCTGTATCCATTCCTCTGTTGAGGGGCGTCTGGGTTCTTTCCAGCTTCTGGCTATTATAAATAAGGCTGCTGTGAACATAGTAGAGCGTGTGTCCTTCTTACCAGTTGGGGCATCTTCTGGATATATGCCCAGGAGAGGTATTGCTGGATCCTCCGGTAGTGCTATGTCCACTTTTCTGAGGAACCGCCAGACTGATTTCCAGAGTGGTTGTACAAGCCTGCACTCCCACCAACAATGGAGGAGTGTTCCTCTTTCTCCACATCCACGCCAGCATCTGCTGTCACCTGAATTTTTGATCTTAGCCATTCTGACTGGTGTGAGGTGGAATCTCAGGGTTGTTTTGATTTGCATTTCCCTGATGATTAAGGATGTTGAACATTTTTTCAGGTGCTTCTCTGCCATTCGGTATTCCTCAGGTGAGAATTCTTTGTTCAGTTCTGAGCCCCATTTTTCAATGGGATTATTTGATTTTTCTGGAGTCCACCTTCTTGAGTTCTTTATATATGTTGGATATTAGTCCTCTATCTGATTTAGGACAGGTAAAGATCCTTTCCCAATCTGTTGGTGGCCTTTTTGTCTTATTGATGGTGTCTTTTGCCTTACAGAAGCTTTGCAGATTCATGAGGTCCCATTTGTCAATTCTTAATCTTACAGCACAAGCCATTGCTGTTCTATTCAGGAATTTTTCCCCTGTGCCAATATCTTTGAGACTTTTCCCCACTTTCTTCTCTATAAGTTTCAGTGTCTCTGGTTTCATGTGGAGCTCCTTGATCCACTTAGATTTGACCTTAGTACAAGGAGATAGGAATAATTCAATTCGCATTCTTGTACATGATAACCACCAGTTGTGCCAGCACCATTTTTTGAAAATGCTGTCTTTCTTCCACTGGATGGTTTTAGCTCCCTTGTCAAAGATCAAGTGACCATAGGTGTGTGGGTTCATCTCTGGGTCTTCAATTCTGTTCCATTGGTCTACTTGTCTGTCACTATACCAGTACCATGCAGTTTTTATCACAATTGCTCTGTAGTAAAGCTTTAGGTCAGGCATGGTGATTCCACCAGAGGTTCTTTTATCCTTGAGAAGAGTTTTTGCTATCCTAGGTTTTTTGTTATTCCAGATGAATTTGCACATTGTTCTTTCTAATTCGTTGAAGAATTGAGTTGGAATTTTGATGGGGATTGCATTGAATCTGTAGATTGCTTTTGGCAAGATAGCCATTTTTTACTATATTGATCCTGCCAATCCATGAGCATGGGAGATCTTTCCATCTTCTGAGATCTTCTTTGATTTCTTTCTTCAGAGACTTGAAGTTCTTATCATACAGATCTTTCACTTCCTTAGTTAGAGTCACGCTAAGGTATTTTATAATATTTGTGACTATTGAGAAGGGTGTTGTATCCCTAATTTCTTTCTCAGACTATTTATTCTTTGTGTAGAGAAAGGCCATTGACTTGTTTGAGTTAATTTTATATCCAGCTACTTCACCAGAGCTGTTTATCAGGTATAGGAGTTCTCTGGTAGAATTTTTAGGGTCACTTATATACACTATCATATCATCTGCAAAAAGTGATATTTTGACTTCCTCTTTTCCAATTTGTATCCCCTTGATCTCCTTTTGTTGTCGAATTGCTCTGGCTAATACTTCAAGTACTATGTTGAAAAGGTAGGGAGAAAGTGGGCAGACTTGTCTAGTCCCTGATTTTAGTGGGATTGCTTCCAGCTTCTCACCATTTCTCTTGATGTTGGCTACTGGTTTGCTGTAGATTGCTTTTATCATGGTTAGGTATGGGCCTTGAATTCCTGATCTTTCCAACACTTTTATCATGAATGGGTGTTGGATTTTGTCAAATGCTTTTTCAGCATCTAACGAGATGATCATGTGGTTTTTGTCTTTGAGTTTGTTTATATACTGGATTATGTTGATGGATTTTTGTATATTAAACCATCACTGCATCCCTGGAATAAAACCTACTTGGTTAGGATGGATGATTGTTTTGATGTGTTCTTGGATTCGGTTAGGGAGAACTTTATTGATTATTTTTGCATCGATATTCATAAGGGAAATTGGTCTGAAGTTCTCTATCTTTGTTGGATCCTTCTGTTGTTAACTATCAGAGTAATTGTGGCTTCATAGAATGAGTTGGGTAGAGTACCTTCTACTTCTATTTTTGGAATGTTTGTGCAGAACTGGAATTAGATCTTCTTTGAAGGTCTGGTAGAACTCTGCCCTAAACCTATCTGGTCCTGGGCTTTGTTTTTGGCTGGGAGACTATTAATGACTGCTTCTATTTCTTTAGGGGATATAGGACTGTTGAGATCATTAACCTGATCTTGATTTAGCTTTGATACCTGGTATCTGTCTAGAAACTTGTCCATTTCATCCAGGTTTTCCAGTTTTGTTGAGTATAGCCTTTTGAAGAAGGATATGATGGTGTTTTGGATTTCTTCAGGACCTGTTGTTATGTCTCCCTTTTCATTTCTGATTTTGTTAATTAGGATGCTGTCCCTGTGCCCTCTAGTGAGTCTGGCTAAGGGTTTATCTATCTTGTTGATTTTCTCAAAGAACCAGCTCCTTGTTGGGTTGATTCTTTGAATAGTTCTTCTTGTTTCCACTTGGTTGATTTCCCCCCTGAGTTTGATTATTTCCTGCTGTCTACTCTTGGGTGAATTTGCTTCCTTTTTTTCTAGAGCCTTTAAGTGTGTTGTCAAGATGCTAGTGTGTGCTCTCTCTAGTTTCTTTTTGGAGGCACTCAGAGCTATGAGTTTCCCTCTTAGAAATGCTTTCATAGTGTCCCATAAGTTTGGGTATGTTGTGGCTTCATTTTCATTAAACTCTAAAAAGTCTTTAATTTCTTTCTTTATTCCTTCCTTGACCAAGGTATCATTGAGAAGAGTGTTATTCATTTTCCACGTGAATGTTGGCTTTCCATTATTTATGTTGTTATTGAAGATCAGCCTTAGTCCATTGTGGTCTGATAGGATAGGTAAAGATCCTTTCCCAATCTGTTGGTGGTCTTTTTGTCTTATTGACGGTGTCTTTTGCCTTGCAGAAACTTTGGAGTTTCATTAGGTCCCATTTGTCAATTCTCGATCTTACAGAGCAAGCCATTGCTGTTCTGTTCAGGAATTTTTCCCCTGTACCCATATCTTCAAGGCTTTTCCCCACTTTCTCCTCTATAAGTTTCAGTGTCTCTGGTTTTATGTGAAGTTCCTTGATCCACTTAGATTTGACCTTAGTACAAGGAGATAAGTATGGATCGATTCGCATTCTTCTACATGATAACAACCAGTTGTGCCAGCACCAATTGTTGAAAATGCTGTCTTTCTTCCACTGGATGGTTTTAGCTCCCTTGTCGAAGATCAAGTGACCATAGGTGTGTGGGTTCATTTCTGGGTCTTCAATTCTATTCCATTGGTCTACTTGTCTGTCTCTATACCAGTACCATGCAGTTTTTATCACAGTTGCCCTGTAGTAAAGCTTTAGGTCAGGCATGGTGATTCCACCAGAGGTTCTTTTATCCTTGAGAAGAGTTTTTGCTATCCTAGGTTTTTTGTTATTCCAGATGAATTTGCAAATTGCTCCTTCTAATTCGTTGAAGAATTGAGTTGGAATTTTGATGGGGATTGCATTGAATCTGTAGATTGCTTTTGGCAAGATAGCCATTTTTACAATGTTGATCCTGCCAATCCATGAGCATGGGAGATCTTTCCATCTTCTGAGATCTTCTTTAATTTCTTTCTTCAGAGACTTGAAGTTTTTATCATACAGATCTTTTACTTCCTTAGTTAGAGTCACGCCGAGATATTTTATATTATTTGTGACTATTGAGAAGAGTGTTGTTTCCCTAATTTCTTTCTCAGCCTGTTTATTCTTTGTGTAGAGAAAGGCCATTGACTTGTTTGAGTTAATTTTATATCCAGCTACTTCACCAAAGCTGTTTATCAGGTTTAGGAGTTCTCTGGTGGAATTTTTAGGGTCACTTATATATACTATCATATCATCTGCAAAAAGTGATATTTTGACTTCCTCTTTTCCAATTTGTATCCCCTTGATCTCCTTTTGTTGTCGAATTGCTCTGGCTAATACTTCAAGTACTATGTTGAAAAGGTAGGGAGAAAGTGGGCAACCTTGTCTAGTCCCTGATTTTAGTGGGATTGCTTCCAGCTTCTCTCCATTTACTTTGATGTTGGCTACTGGTTTGCTGTAGATTGCTTTTATTATGTTTAGGTATGGGCCTTGAATTCCTGATCTTTCCAAAACTTTTATCATGAATGGGTGTTGGATCTTGTCAAATGCTTTTTCTGCATCTAACGAGATGATCATGTGGTTTTTGTCTTTGAGTTTGTTTATATAATGGATTACATTGATGGATTTTCATATATTAAACCATCCCTGCATCCCTGGAATAAAACCTACTTGGTCAGGATGGATGATTTCTTTAATGTGTTCTTGGATTCGGTTAGCGAGAATTTTATTGAGGATTTTTGCATCGATATTCATAAGAGAAATTGGTCTGAAGTTCTCTATCTTTGTTGGATCTTTCTGTGGTTTAGGTATCAGAGTAATAGTGGCTTCATAAAATGAGTTGGGTAGAGTACCTTCTACTTCTATCTTGTGAAATAGTTTGTGCAGACCTGGAATTAGATCTTCTTTGAAGGTCTGATAGAACTCTGCACTAAACCCATCTGGTCCTGGGCTTTTTTTGGCTGGGAGACTATTAATAACTGCTTCTATTTCTTTAGGGGATATGGGACTGTTTAGAAGGTCAACTTGATCCTGATTCAACTTTGGTACCTGGTATCTGTCCAGAAATTTGTCCATTTCGTCCAGGTTTTCCAGTTTTGTTGAGTATAAGCTTTTGTAGAAGG
Source organism: Mus musculus (assembly GCF_000001635.26). NCBI lineage: Eukaryota > Metazoa > Chordata > Mammalia > Rodentia > Muridae > Mus > Mus musculus. Next base: position 70,744,391 of record NC_000084.6, read on the forward strand.
ATCTGATGGTGTTTTGGATTTCTTCAGGATCTGTTGTTATGTCTCCCTTTTCATTTCTGATTTTGTTGTCTATGGAATCTTCTGCACCTGAGATTCTCTCTTCCATCTCTTGTATTCTGTTGCTGATGCTTGCATCTATGGATCCAGATTTCTTTCCTAGGTTTTCTATCTCCAGCGTTGCCTCACTTTGGGTTTTCTTTATAGTGTCTACTTCCCTTTTTAGGTCTTGGATGGTTTTATTCAATTCCATCACCTGTTTGGTCATGTTTTCTTGCAATACTTTAAGGGATTTTTGTGCTTTCTCTTTAAGGTCTTCTACCTGTTTAGCAGTGTTCTCCTGTATTTCTTTAAGTGAATTATTATAGTCCTTCTTGATGTCCTCTACCATCATCATGAGATATGCTTTAAATCTGGGTCTAGCTTTTAGGGTCTGTTGGGGTACCCAGGACTGGGTGGGGTGGAAGTGCTGCATTCTGATGATGGTGAGTGGTCTTGGTTTCTGTTAGGAAGATTCTTAAGTTTGCCTTTAGCCATCTGGTAATCCCTGGAGTTAGTAGTTGTAGTTGTCTCTGGTTAGATCTTGTTCCTCAGGTGTTTATGTTAACCTCTATCAGCAGACTTGGGAGACTAGCTCTTTCCTGAGTTTCAGTGTTCAGAGTACTCTCTGCAGGTAGGCTCTCCTCTTGCATGGAAGGTGCCCAGATATCTGGTGTTCGAACCTGCTTCCAGGCAGAAGTTGTGATCCACTCACAGAGGACTTAAGATCCTGTGGAAGGTCCTGTGTATACCTTACGGGTGTCCGCAGACTCCATGCCCAAGGTACCCCTGTGCTGGCGTGGACCGGAAGGGACTTGTGCCCCTGATCAGGCCGGGTTTTCTGCTTCCCTAATTAATGCAGTCTTAGGTCCTGAGCTATTGGATTGGAGCAGATGCTGTGTTCCACTCACCAGAGGTCTTAAGATCCCATGGTGGGTCTTGTGAGTAGCATCCCCCATTTATTTTTACCTTTTTTTTTATGAGGAGGGTGGGTAATGAATATTCTGAGTTTGAAAGTTTCAATTAAAATACACCATTTACCCCCTTCTTTTCCTTTCCTTCCACCAGATTTCCACATGTCACCTTCTTCTAATGTCTCCCTCTTAAATCCATGGCCTAGGGTCTGGAGAGATGGGTCAGTGGCTAAGAACACTGGATACTCTTTCAGAGGTCCTGAGTTCAATTCCCAGCAACCACATCGTGGCTCACAACCATCTGTAATGGGATCAGATGCCCTCTTCTGGTAGATCTGAAGATGTGTCAGTCTACACATATACTTAAATTAAACACAATCTTTAAGAAAAACATCCATGGCCTATTTTTCTTTGATTATAATTGTTATGTGTAGATATATAACTGTGCCCCATTTGGTTCTTTTAGTATTGCTTTTAGTCTCATAACCACTTGTTATTGGACAACCTGGGCCTTATTCTTGGGAAAGACTAGTTCTCTTCTTCAGAAATCATTACTTGCCGGCCTATTTGTATATGTTCTAAAAATTTTTTTTGAAATAAAATTAACAAGCTAAAATAATCTTTATAGTTTCAAAATTGTGTGTGTGTGTGTTTATTTCAGTGTCTTGTGTAGTGTTCACATACTTGTGAAATCTGTAATTTTAAGTGAGAGTGTGACAATATTTACCAGGGGCAGGAAACACATTATCTCACTACATGAATCCTTAGATTCTATTGGCCACTCCCTTTTTAATGCTTGAGACAAACATTTATTCTGAAAACAATAGAGAAAAGCTCACTCAGAAGATGTATTCCATATGTCTGGTGGGGCTTTGCATGAGAAACATGGTATGCTGACACTTGGCTCAGGATTGAGGAGTCTCCGAAAGTGTAGACTGTAAAGCAGTACTTGAAAGCAATATACACAAGGTGACTTTGGGCATTTGAGCCTTAATAGAGGCAGCTGATGAGAATCTATATAAATCTGATCTCTGTAACATTAGGCCATGTATCTATGAGCAACTCAATTTACTTGTTTAATCCCAGTTTCTCTAGCAAAAAGAGTGAGATAGCTGGAGTACACAATCTCTTAAATTCTAATCAGTTTCTTCAATAGGCAATTCTGTCTTTTTTTTTTTTTTTGTAATTATCAGAGAAGTGATCAGGAAAACAGATGTTATCCTGAAATATGCATTTCACACCTGACCCAAGGTTGGTCTTCACCTAAATCATTTTGGATGGATGCTTTGTGTACTGTTCTGACAGATTGTCCTGGAAATTTCCTTCAGTCTCACCTAACTATAAATCCTGTCACTGTTTCTGGTTTCACTGATCTTGAATCCTCTAATTGTTCCTAAGTATCTGCAGATGGTGTTGCTGCAGCAGATTACATCTCATCCAAGATCTGCTCAGTAGATGCAGAAACTAAAGATGGCTACTAATGTCCAGTATTCACAACTGCAAACATAGCGGATTGATTCCCTGTCCCTCCCACAATTCTCGAAGGGGTTTTGGTTATGTCTGTATGTCTCAGAAACAGTCAGATGTATAAGGTAATGCAAAGGATGTGTTGTGGAATGTTTGGTGGATTCTATCAGGATTTTGCATCTTTTGTTTGTTTCAATTGCTTTCTTGGTTGTGAAGGTCAGTTGTGATTTAAATATTCTTAAATGTGATTCAGTCTTTTTTTAAAAAATATTTTTATTAGGTATTTTTCTCATTTACATTTCCAATGCTATCACAAAAGTCCCCCATACCCTCCCCCCCACACTCCCTACCCACCCACTCGCAATTTTTGGCCCTGGCATTCCCCTGTACTGGGGCATATAAAGTTTGCAAGTCCAATTGGCCTCTCTTTCCAGTGATGGCCGACTAGGCCATCTTTTGATACATATGCAGCTAGAGTCAAGAGCTCTGGGGTACTGGTTAGTTCATAATGTTGTTCCACCTATAGGGTTGCAGATCCCTTTAGCTCCTTGGGTACTTTCTCTAGCTCCTCCATTGGGGGCCCTGTGATCCATCCAATAGTTGACTGTGAGCATCCACTTCTGTGTTTGCTAGGCCCCGGCATAGTCTCACAAGAGACAGCTACATCTGGGTCCTTTCGATAAAATCTTGCTAGTGTGTGCAATGATGTCAGTGTTTGGAAGCTGATTATGGGATGGATCCCTGGATATGGCAGTCTCTAGATGGTCCATCCTTTCTTCACAGCTCCAAACTTTGTCTCTGTAACTCCTTCCATGGGTGTTTTGTTCCCAATTCTAAGAAGGGGCGTAGTGTCCACACTTTGGTCTTTGTTCTTCTTGTGTTTCATGTGTTTAGCAAATTGTATCTTATATCTTGGGTATTCTAAGTTTCTGGGCTAATATCCATTTATCAGTGAGTACATATTGTGTGAGTTCCTTTGTGATTGGGTTACCTCACTCAGGATGATGCCCTCCAGGTCCATCCATTTGGCTAGGAATTTCATAAATTCATTCTTTTTAATAGCTGAGTAGTACTGTGATTCAGTCTTATTTCCAGAAATGTTGATGTACTTGAGATGATTTATTACATAATTTTAATCCTTGACTTATTGACCAAGAAGTTGACTGTGAAAAATACTTTTTACCTGGCCTATATATTAGTCATAAGAAAAATCTCATAAAATGTTTTCATCAATTCAAATGTTAACTGAAAATATAATCTGGAGCAACAACAGCAAAAAAGAAATATTAATATTGTCTTGTCTGGTTCCAGAGATTTTGGATTCAGAAGAACAGTGGCTTCTTCATAAAATTCCTTCATAAGAACTAAGATATGTGATGTGGTTGGTATCCAGTCTGTCAGGCTAAGTTGGTCTACATGTTCCAGTGACCTCTGTCTGATGCTCTCCCTCTCTCTCCTTCTCAGATTTTGTTTTATGTATATGCATACACTGTAGGTGTCTTTAGACATGCTAGAAGAAGGCATTGGATCCCATTACAGATGGTTGTAAGGTACTATGTCATCCTTAATTGAACTCAAGACCTTTGGAAGAGCAGCTAGTACCCTTAAGCACTGAGCCATCTCTCCAACCCTTCTCTTTATTTTAAAATTTTTTATTAGGTATTTTCCTCATTTACATTTCTAATGCTATCACAAAAGTCCCCCCTACCTACCTCCCCAATCCCCTCCCCTCCCCCCCTTTTTGGCCCTGGCGTTCCCCTATACTGGGGCATATAAAGTTTGCAAGTCCAATGGGCCTCTCTTTCCAGTGATGGCTGACTAGGCCATCTTTTGATACATATGCAGCTAGAGACAAGAGCTCCGGGGTACTGGTTAGTTCATATTGTTGTTCCACCTATAGGGTTGCAGTTCCCTTTAGCTCCTTGGGTACTTTCTCTAGTTCCTCCATTGGGGGCCTTGTGATCCATCCAATAGTTGACTGTGAGCATCCACTTCTGTGTTTGCTAGGCCCTGGCATAGTCTCACAAAAGACAGCTATATCAGGGTCCTTTCAGCAAAATCTTGCTAGTGTATGCAATGTCCAACCCTTCTCTTAAGATTACACTTCCTACTTTAAGTGGTCATTATGTTTATCTGAACCAAAGGCTATGGGGAGCCATTATTAGAATATGTATTTATGCATCTCTGTGTTTCTTTCTTAGATAAGTACTATTTTGTATATTTTGTAATATTTATGCTATAACATTTCAGTTGGACAAATATATATTTATAATCAAATGTGATAGATTAAGTCAGCTTCAGAAAAATATCAAATTCCTCTTTGAGTCGTGGGGTCTCTTTGTCCCCTCCCTTTGAATCTGTGTTGGTATTGTGACTACTTTGATCATTTAATTTAGAGAAAGTGACACTTTGTGGTATCTGAGTGTAGTCATGATGAGACTGGAAGCTTTCTCAGGGATATTTTTATGTCTATATCATGTATGTATGTATCTGTCTGTCTGTCTGATTGTATTGACTATCAAACTTAAGGCCTTGTGCACGTTAGGCAAGTATTGAGCCAGTGGGCTACATGCCCAGCCTTAAAAGACTATAAGCCTCCACTTCATCTTTTAGAGAATAGTTCTTTCAATTCATGTGTTATCAAAGAGTATCATCATCTAACTGTGTGTACCTTGTGCAGAGTTTCTGTGTTCTCATGGGCAGATGGAGAAGCCAGTGAAGTCTATTGTATCCACTGTCTTCCATGAGGTAGTAGGCATATGAGTGAATCTCATATGGCTGAGCCAATAGATGAAAACCTTTCTGAGATCATGTTAAAAGAGATGATTCTCCCATCTGAACCTCATGTTAGTTCAGAACCAACAAGATTTTGAGCTATTATAGCTCACTTATAGCAGTTGTTACAGGATGGTGCATTTTGTTGTTATTTGTCAGAAAATGTATGTGTTGTGGTCTCTCTCTCTCTCTCTCTCTCTCTCTCTCTCTCTCTCTCTGTGTGTGTGTATGTGTGTGTATGTATGTATCCATTCATCCATCCATCCATCTATCCATTCATCCTTTTTTTTTTTTTTTTTCAGGATGGTGTTTTTCTGTGTAGCCCTGGCTCTCCTGGAACTCACTCTGTAGACCAGGGTAACCTTGAACTCAGAGATCCTCCTGCTTCTGCCTCCTGAATGCTGGGATTAAAGGTGTTCACCACCACCATTTGGTGTTTATTTTTATTTATTTTTAACCAGAAAGAATGCCAGTTGAAAATACTTTGTGACCATTGACTTTAAAACAAAAGGAAATTAATGTGGTCAAACTGTTTGGAAATGACTCTGCAAAGTTTTGCAAAGATGACAAAGATGTCTCTGTAAGATTGTTATTTCTACAATTTCTACAATGGGTCTGCTGTTTAACATCTATTTTCCATTTTCAATGCATAGGTGTTTATAGATATAATTAAAGAGTATTAAACATTACTTTAAGTTCTCTGTTTCTAATTCACTATACATGATTCCAAGTTGATGTCTCTGTGTGCAGGGCTGTGAAGTGGACGGGCAGGCTTTGAGGTCAAGTAGCTTGAGCTTTTACGTTGGATTCTCCTGCCTCCGGCTGTAGGACTTGATTGTGCTTCATAGTTGCTTTGAGTCTCAGTTCCTTCCAGTAGAATAGAATCACTTCTTTGAAGAACTGATTAATTTTCCTTTATCATTTATTTCTATGAAATTTATTGACATATTAAGACTCCTAGGTCAGAGTATTTGAATTTTGCAGATGGTGAGGTATATCTAATATAAAAGCATAGGTCACTCAGATCACTCCTATGTCCTTAGTTTCCACATATTTTTGGTTTATTGTATGAATATATCAAAGAGCCAGGGCGTATTTTCCAATTCAGATATCATTTTCAAGTGGGAATATGGTACTTAATTAGAATGGCCTTTTGTACATATGAACTTAAACTGCTTGCTCAGCAATTCCAGCCACAGCTTCAGTTAATGAAGACTTAAAATATCATATAAATAAATACTTCCTAGGTAGGAAAATTACCCATCAAACATTACACAGATGATATCACTACGTGTATGCTCCTTTTTGTGGATGCTCAATATATCTATAAATGAAGATGAACTTAGATTTTGTGTGTGCACATTGTTGGTAACAGTGATATCATATATTTGTTTGGAGCAGTATTGTGAAGTTAAGCCTTATCTTTGGAATGTTGTTATGGAGAAATAGAAAGTCCATAGAGTGATGCATATCCTGGGCCCTAACCCAAAGTGACTCAGTACAGGATTACTTTCATTGTTGTTGTTCTTGTTTTCTATCTACACATTTACCATCATAGTGATTTTGATGTATACACTACAGTAGTGCTAGCATTATGAACTTGGCTGTGCAACAGACACCCAAAATTTCTTTAGGATGCAAAACTGAATATAATTCTTGAGTGGAAGATTTCCATTTCCCCAGATTCTGGTTTGCAACTACTAACATTTTCTAGTTTTTCTATACAAGCGTATTATTTTCTACCTGGCCATATGCACCTGTCACTCAGCTCAGTTGACTGCAGTGTGTCTTTGGCTCCTACATCGATCCCATCATGCATCATAAGCAATTGTGCCAATATGCATGCTCTGTATATTCTTGTCATTGTGAATTTATGAACAGTATATTCTATGCTGCCTACAGCTTTGTTCTCAGTGGCAAACCTTCCCAGAGATTTAGATATTTTCCCTTGTTACCTTTCAAAATTTCCATTTGGAGTTCTGAGCTGTCAGGACCCTTTCCCCATTTGGAGCTCTGAGCTGTCAGGACCCTTCACCCATTTGGAGCTCTGAGCTGTCCGGACCCTTAGCTGCAGTTTGAGGCTATTTCTCACAGCACACATACACAGACAAATGGCTCTCCCTAGCAGTTAGAAGTGGTTAAGCCTAGCAGAAGGTTAAGCATATGGAATCCTGTCTGACTACACGCTTGATGGAGAATAATACGGTCTCAGCACCATTTCAGGGTTTTCAATCACCTAAAATAGATGCTAGGTTTGATATGGTAGTCAATCTCTATCAAGCTATTCAGGAAACCTTGAATCACTCAATCCAGCAAAGCTCTGCTTATTATCATTCCATTCCACAAACCACCGCTCATGTGGCACTCATGATAGCTATTTGAGTGATGAGAGAGCTTTAGAATGGCTTTGCTCCTATCGAGAACATTTCCCTTGGATGTTTGAAGGTTGATGAACTTGGCCCATATCATAGGGAGGCATGTCAGCTACCTGTGGTCAAGTTGTTGATAATTTATGTTGCAATTTTATTTTATAGGGCTTTATACTTCTTCCAGGATTCTTCATAAACTCTTTATGAACTAGATAATATATAGAGAAAGGTTTTTCTTTATAAAAGGCTATTAAAATAGGGCATTATAAATAGGTAACATTTTGAGATAGTAGAGGCACCACTCCCCCCACCTCCATTTAGGCCCTTACTTAGTCTTCTAAACCCCTTGGCTTTATGAGTCAACATTGTATATAATCAAGATACAGGTTCAAGTGCCCATTAGTCCATCATATAAGCACACAGCTGGTATTTATTGACTGTCTAATGTGATAGTATTTCAAACCAGGTTGCATAAGTAATACTTGGGGAGGAATTATGAAAATGCTAATTCCCAGGCACCATATCCTAGTCCCTTATTGATTGATCTATTGAATGTAATAATCTGCTTTGGAATATATTTATTATTTTTTATAGTGGTAAAAAAACCTGCATAAACAAAAGTACATCAAGATTATCAATACTTGCATAGTTTAATGAACTATGTTCATACTACCATAAACTTTCAGCACTATCTTTCAACAAACCTGAACACTATGTTTCTGTAAACTTTTGGTGAATATGAAGTGAGGCATTTCAACCTTATTTGGTTAAACATGGACATTATGTGAACTTGTATTTTTGTTAAACATCATAGGCAAAACAAGACACGTGAAAAAATGATTGCTAGATTCATCATGACAGAGGACTAAAAAATCAATACGTATGGAATAATGAGAGTATGTTCAGAAGAATGAAAATAGGCATGACACCGAAGTGGATGTACCACTACTCTTGCATGCATGCCTGTTACAGGGTTAGCTGGCATAAGAAAGATTGAGATAAGTAGATAGGTATGCCTGAAAATAGAAGTCATGAAGGCTGGTTCTAGAAAGGTATGACAACAGGGTTTATACAAACATGTTCAAGTGGTAAGTAAGGATCTCAGAAACATTTCTCTGATGACCATATGGTAGTTGATGTGGATCAGAACTCATGTTTACATCAGATATATTACCCACATGAGCAAATTAAATTCCATTTTTTAAAGCAGTGACTAAGTATGTAAGGCCAAGTTGCATCATGTGTTCTTCAGTGCAGTGACTTGCACCCAGGTCCTCACACACACTATACTAGCTCTGGGCCCATGCTCTCATCTGGATGTTTTTTGTCACATGGTTGCAGTGAAACAGCATAGCTCCTAGAACTTAATGCATGACCCCATGAGAGTGCTGTTTGCTAAGTATTCCTCCGTGCAATGCAAACAATAACAGAACATCTTCCAAAAGGGTTGAGAGTGCCTTGCCTACTCTGGTATTCTCAAGTCAATGGACCCATATTTGCCTTTTAAGCTTTCCAACCTCATCCAGGATAAGGAAGACTCTTTATCCTTCTCCCAATTCTTTCTGGGCATCTTCGTCCATCACCTCCAGGAACAAAGGCTTTGACAGAGCTATATGAGGAATATTTGTTTGACTTTCTATTTGTTTAGGATTCAGATTTTGTTTTCTCTGGTGTGGGAGTAGAGTCTATGTATAGAGCCCAGGCTGGCTTGAGACTATATAGCTTAGGCTAGCCTTGAACTTGTGATCTCTCTCTTAGACTCCTAAGGGCAAAGACAGAGGTCTGTACCACCAAAGACAAGTTCGACTTTTTTTGTTAATTCCATTTCTTCATTTCCTCAGGTTTTATGGTGTATATATGTTTGAGAAATTTACACTATTTACACTGAAAAAGTATCTCAGCGCCGAGCAAACCTTGATGGTTTGATTGCATTATATTGTAAGATTCAGGTACTGAAGCCATGGTATCAAAGGAATGTTTACAAGGGGATTAGTCAGTGTGGGCTTCTCATTTGTCAAATATACAGTGGCTTTTAAAACAGAGGCTTCTTATGCACCTTGGAAGTGAACAATTGCCTCTAGATAATTGTGGGGAGCCGCCCTCAACTCATTGAAGCCATTTCTTAGAACTGTGAGAAACATACTTCAGTTTTTTATAATTTTCTTAGCCTCGGGTACTATATTATAGCACTGCAATGATCCCAAGTAGCCATAGCAATTGAATGCAATGTGCTATATACATGATAAGTAAAAATGCCAGTGAAATCCTAATGAGGTATGTGGGCTAATTAGTCATAATGTGCCAATGTTAATTAGCTTGGACAAATGTGCCATGGCTACGTAAGATGTTAATGTTAGGGGAGACTGGATAAATAGGACAAAGAAACTATGTATTGACTTTGTAAATTAAAAAGTGTTGCAAAATAAATTACTTAATAAATCATCTTGCTACAGTTTTGATTGGCTTCAAGGAAGGGTTTTAAATTAGATGCTTGTATTTGGATTGTTGTTGTAGTGCAGAATTTGATGTTTAGTTATTAACTCCATTGCTAGATGAACGTTTGGACCTCTGCATGTTATGTCCATGTGTTAGTGTCCTCCCTGTGAGCTCCTTGGGATGGTGAACTGAGTTCCTTCTCAGAGTTGCACCCTAGAATGAGTGCAACTCCTTCAGGGCTGTAACAGATACTCTGGTTGAGGGCTAGTTTGAAAAACCAGGCTCTCTGCTCCATTATTGTCCTTGTTTTCCCTTTAGATAGGAACGATTTTGGGTCAAGAATTTCGAAGATGGATGGGTGGACCCATGCTTCAAATTGGGGCCATGTCTATCTACTTGAGGTGGTCTCTTTAGGTTCTACTTCACCACTGTTGGCTAATGTCATCCCCATTGGGTCCTGGGAGTCTTTCACATCCCTGATGTTTGGGAATTTCTAGAGGTTCCCCCCACCCTCTACCCCCTCACTGCTGCATATTTCTATTCATTCTCCTAACCCTCTGGGCTTCTCTCCTGTTTCCTCCCATAATGGATTCTGCTCCCTTCCCTCTTCCAGTTTCCAACCCAGGTCCCTCTCTCCCTCTGCCTCTCATGATTATTTTGTTCCCCCCTTCTAAGTGGGATTGAAGTATTTATACTTGGGCCTTCCTTCTTGTTAAGTTTCATACAGTCTGTGAGTTGTATGGTGGGTATTCTGAACTTTTTGGCTAAATATCCACTTATCAGTGAGTATATACAATGCATGTTCTTTTGGGTCTGGGTTACCTCACTTAGAATGGTATTATCTAATTCCATCTATTTTCTGCAAAAATCATGATGTCCTGATTTTCAATAACTGAGTAGTATTCCATTGTGTAAATGAACCATATTTTCTGTATCCATTCTTCAGTTGAGGGACATCTGGATTGTTTCCAGCTCCTGACTATTATAAATAAGGCTGCTATGAACATAGTGGAACACACGTTCTTGTGATATATATGGTAAAGGATCTTTTGTGTTTATGCTCAGGCGTGTTATAGCTGTGTCTTCAGGTAGAACTATTTCCAGTTTTTGGAGGAACTGCCAGATTGATTTCCAGAGTGGTTGGTTGTACCAGTTTGCAACCCCACCAGCAATGGTGGAGTGTTCTTCTTTCTTCACATCCTTGCCAGCATGTTGTGCTGTTGCTTGAGTTTTTGATCTTAGCTTGATTGGTGTAAGGTGGAAACTGGAGCAGAGACTAAAGGAAAGGCCATCCAGTGACTGGCCCAACTTGGCATCCACCCCATGTGCAGGCACCAAACCCTAACACTATTACAGATGCCATGTTGTGCTTGCAGATAAGAGCCTAGCACGGCTGTCCTCCGAGAGGCCCTACCAGCAGTTGACTGAGACAGATGCAGATACTTATAGCCAATCATTGGACTGAGGTCAGGGACCTCTATGGAAGAGTTCAGGAAAGGATTGAAGGAGCTGAAGGGGATTGAAACCCCATAGGAAGAACAACAGTATTAACTAATCTGGATCCATCAGAACTCCGAGGAGCTAAACCACTAACCAAAGAGCATACATAGGCTGGTCTGTCCGCCCCCCGCCCCTGCCATTACATATGTAGCAGAGGACTACTTTGTCTGACCTCAGTGGGAAAGGATGTGCTTAATCCTGTGGAAACTTGATGCCCCAGGGAAGATGGATGCTAGTGAGGTGAGGTGGGAGTGGAGGAATGGGTGGGTGGGGGAACACTCTCTCAGAAGCAAAGGGGAAGGGGTATGGGGGTGAAGAACTTAGGGAGGGAGACCAGGAAGGGAGGCAACATTTGGAATTTAAATAAATTAATTAAAAACAAAACAAAACTAATCAAACAAACCACCATCACCAAACCCCAGTCTCTCTTTTGAAGTCAAAAGCTGGTGTGATGGTTTGCATATTCTTGGGCCAGGGAGTAGCACCATTTGGAGGTGTGGCCTTGTTGGAATAGGTGTGACCTGGTTGGAGTAGGTGTGTCACTGTGTATGTGGGCATAAGGTCTTCACCCTAGTTGCCTGAAAGTCAGTCTTCCACTAGCAGCCTTTGGGTGAAGACAGAACTCTCAGCTCCTCCTGTACCATGCCTGCCTGGATGCTGCCATGCTCCCTCTTTGATGGTAATGGACTGAACCTCTAAATCTGTAAGCCAGCCCCAATTAAATGTTTTTATTTATAAGACTTGCCTTGGTCATGGTGTCTGTTCACAGGAGTAAACCTTAACAAAGACAGGTGGTACTGGAGGTACAGATCATTTCTTTTAAATCACCACACAACAGACTTAGAAAATCTATTGTAAGCTTTTAGATCATGTATCTTGGGCAAAGTTACATCTCAACAACTGGTTTGTACTGTTACTTCAAGTTATGCTAGTGAGATGGGCAGATCTTTATCTTTACATTATCTGTATTCCCATTAGTGTTCACCTTTTTAGTTGTGTTCAATTGGAACTGAGTTCCTAGAAATTTTAGACCTATGTAGGCATCACAAAGCTCATATAGGCATATATAGTCTCCTATTCCAGATATGGTTAGAAGCATCGCAGCCTTCTTGCAAAATGAAGTTTGTAGTAGTGGCTGTCAAAATAGCTTGATATTTGGAGACCTTTCTTTTCAGTATTAAATTAACTACTTCTCACTTTGAATTTCCTTTTAGTGCCCTTTGCTCTCTACTGACTTGGAAATGTCTTTGGGATTACAATCATTTTATTGAGTATGAAGTAATATTTTTTTTGTTTTTAATCTTTAAATTTTAAAGATAACTTTGTACTGGCTTTCATCACAACATTTTTATACATCATTATTGTTTTGTTCTGTTCCATTCCCTTTCTTCATTGCTCTTGCCATTTCCAATGTCCTTTTCTTGCTGGTCCCCTGTGTCCTGCAAGTAGTCTCCTCATTTTGTTTTTGTGTCTTTTCTCCTGTCCTTTCAAGATCTCTTCATCCATTCTTATGGTCCCAGTCCTTTCACTACACACACACACACACACACACACACACACACACACACTCACACACACTCACACATAGTCTATAGAGTCTTTATATGAGATAAAACAGATGGGATCTTTCTTTATAGCTGCTTAATATTGCATTGTGTATATGTACCCGGTTTTTATTATTCATTCCTTTATTAAATGCTATCAGGCTGGTTTTTAAAGCTATTGCGAATAGTGAAACAATGGGCCTGAGTGGACAACTATCTCTGTGGAGTGTTGACATAGAACTTTTCTGGTATATAGACCAAGTTTGTATAGGGGTTATATATATATATGTCCACTCTGACTGGAGTGAGATAGATATGAAAATAACTTGAATTTGCACTTCACTCATGGCTAAAGATTTTGAACACATTTAGAAGTATATATTGGACATTTGTATTTTTTTTTTTTTTTTAGGGAAGTGTCTATTCAATTTGTTAGCTGATTACTCATTGCACGGGTTTAAATGTTGGTCCTTACTTTGAGGTCTTTCATTTGGGCCTTTGATCAGTTTTGAATTGATGTTAATGAACAGAGTGAGAGATATGGAGCTCATTTCACTTTCTCTGCATTGAGATCCAGTTTTCCCAGCATCTTTTGGGGAGAATATTCTGTTCTATGTCAAAACCAGGTGGCTCTAGATGTGGAGTTTATTTATTGGTTCTCTTTCCTATTCTGTTGGTCTCCTCTTTTTCCTCTTCTCTTCCCTTCTCTTCTCTTCCCTTCACTTCCCCTCCTCTCCCTTCCCCTCCTCTCCCCTCCCATTCACTTCCCTTCTCTACCCCTCCCCTCCTCTCTCCTCCCTTTCCCCTCCCCTCCTCTCCCCTCCCCTCCCTCCCTTCCCCTCCCCTTCCCTTTCTTCCCTCCTCTTCCCTTTCCTTCCCTTCCCTTCCTTTCCTCTCTGCTCCCCTTCCCTCTTCTCCCCTCCCCTCTCCCTTTCCCCTTCCCCTCCCTCCTCTCCCCTCCCCTCCCTTCCCTCCTCTCCCTCTCCCTCTCCCCTGCTCCCTCCCTTCCCCTCCCCTCCTTTCCCCTCCACTCCCCTCCACTCCCTTCCCTTCTCTTCCCTTCCCCTCCCTTCCCTTTCTTTTCCTTTTCTTCCCTTCTCTTGTTTTTTTGGGGCCAGAACTCATACTGCTTATGTTATTGTGGCTCTGTCATAATAGTTGAAGATCAACTGTAATACCTTTACCAGTGCTCTGAATGCTTAGGATTGCTTTGGCTTTTTGAGTTTTCTGATTCTGTATAAATTTTAGCATTATTCCTAGTTTTGTATGAATATCAGTGAACTTTGATGGAAATTGTATTAAATCTGTAGATTACCTTTACCAATGCAGCAAATTTTTCAGGAGGGATTCTGTCCATGAACATAGAAAACGTCTCCCTCATCTAATATCTCTTCCACTCTTTCTTTGTGTGTGTGCGTGTGTTCATGCATGGTCACATGTTAATGGGGGCACTGCTCAGTCTCCAAGTATTTGTATAGTTCATGCATCTTCTTGGTGTTGATACTGTTTTTTCCTACAGTGATCTGATAATACATTGGAAGTTATTTTGATTCTTTTGGACTGGGTGTTTGGCTTTGGAACCCATAATGTGACCTATTTTAGAGAAGGTTCCATGGACTGTGGAGAACATGTATTCTGCTATTCTTGAATGGGATATTGTATAACCATCTCTTTGATCCACTAGATCTATGGTATTATTTATGTCTGATGATTCTTTGGTGATTTTTTGGTCTGGGTGACTAAAATCAGGATGAAGATTGACTGAGAACGAAGGATTGACTGAACCTACTGTTACTGTGTCAGTATTCATCTGATGTTTTGTGTTCATTAGTTCTTTGTATGAAAATAGGAGCCCCAACACACAGTATATGTATGTTTAGCATCCTTACAGCTTCTTGATGGATTAGTCATACATTAGTATATAGTTTATCTTTTCATTTCTTTACCTCTTCTACTTATGGTTTGAATTCTATGGCACAAACCCATGTTAATAGAATGTTTTGGAGTATAATTATATGCTGTGCCATTTATTTTATTTCTTGTTTTCTTAACCCTAACTGTTAAAAAATCTCCAACTTAGGTCTGTGTTCCTTTGACATGACCTAATGTTTTAGGGACTATTATTTTTATTTCTTTGATTTCTGTTTCTGTGAGAATTTTCAGAATTATTTTGTGCTTTTTCTTTCTTGTCCTGGACAAAGCCACTTCCCCAGGAAATTACATTTTTTAATGAGAGAATGGTATTTGAAACTTAGATTGAGTTACTTTCACAGCTACTCGGTGTCAACTGCTTCTGGGCCCTTTTGTTATTAGCCTTGTCTTTCTGTATATATTCCCTAATGGGAGACTCCAAGAGAAACAGCTGCCAAATTTAGAATTGCCTAAAGTGTGAACTGTGCTGAGTTAGAAGTCAGCCACAAGTACCTGCAGTTAGACAGTTCCTGATGCTGCTAAGCTGGGACCAAGGGACTGGAGGACGGAATGAGAAAGCTCAGTTTTTCTTAGACTCTTGAGCCTTCCTACCTGTGATCCTCCCAGTGTACAGTCTCTTGTCAGGTGGTGGCAGAGAAGGGCCAGGGAGAGCATGATGATGCCTATAGTAGATTTGGTGGTGGGGAGTTGTGTAGTAGATCGCACAGGTCCACTAAACAAGCATAAGAACGCACCAAGAGTTAGTGTTTCACACCTACAACATAGAGACAATGCCCATGGAGACAGAAGGTTGCTGCCACACTGTGGGAACAACATAAGAGGGAGCCCTACATATGTCCTTCCTTTTCTCTTACAGTTTATATAGCAGAGCATAGAGAAGAGAGGGGAGAAGGGACTGAGGTGACACTAAGGACCCCAGCCATGACTATTGGCATTTCAAGTCTAGGTTATAGAAAAAATTGTTTGGAAGTGAGTTTACATATTAATTATTTATTTAATTAATTAATTTTTGAGTTCTTCGAGACAGGGTTTCTCTGTTTAGCCCTGGCTGTCCTGGAACTCACTTTGTAGACCAGGCTGGTCTCGAACTCAGAAATCTGCCTGCCTCTGCCTCCCGAGTGCTGGGATTAAAGGCGTGCACCACCATGCCCGGCAATTTATTTTTTCGAGATGCTTGCCTAGGCTGGTTTGGAATTTGGGTAGTTGAGGCTAGCTTCAAACTCATGATTTTTCTGCTTTAGCAATCCAAAGTGCTGGCATTATACAGTTGTGATACTGACTATATAGCTAAGCTTACAAATTGAAAGTGAACACGGGTGGGACTTTCAGGAGTAGCATGTAACATTATTGTCAAGGAAGCGAAGAGGTCAGAGTGAGACCTTGGTGTGTACCCCACAGTAGGGCACAATCCTATTAGTATAATAAGTTATTAGCAGAAAATAAAGTAAGCCTTCTTTTCCCACAACATACACACACAGAAAAGCCAATAAGCAGTACCTTCCCCAAAATCTCATTACTTAAATAGAGCACAGAGCCTGGTTCATGTTCATGCAACAGATGCTTCCTTTTATTATGATTAATGATATTAATTTGTTGAGTCTGGGTCCAATACCATTCTGTATATGATTAGCAAATCCGGAATTCTTTCCAGATTGCCCCTCAGTTATATACTGTATGGTAATAAAGGCAACACAAGGAGACCGAACCCCCACCTCCCCACTGGAGCCGAGCCGTGCTTAGAGTGTTGTATGTACAAGAAGGAGCAAAAGACAGCTCCAGATACTGTGTTTATGGGAGACCCGTCCCCCTTTTGAGGTTCCTGCTTTCAGTATAGGATCTGGGGCAAGGTCTTAGTGGAGAGATGCACTCATAACCTGAGTACTGAGCACACTGTTTCGTATAATACCAAGTCTGAACTCCAGTGAAGCTTGAAGCTAGCCTTCCGTTTTAAATAGAACGTGCTAATGTAAACCAAAAGAAAATATGATACCATGGAGAGGAACCACAAAAGGTCAATACATGCATTTGCTTAATGTGTTGTAAAAAGCTGCTATTCAGTTAATAAGCTGTGGGTCCTTTGTGAATCAGGGAATGAATATTATCACCTGACAGCTAAGCAGAACAGAAACAAAGAAGCTGTCAGGCTCCGCTTCCTTTGGTCCGGGAGACTTCCAAGGGCTGAGTGCCTCCAGCACTGTTTATGTGTGGTTGGATTTCCCAGGCTTCTTAGAATGTTAATTGTTTCTGGGAATCTTGACAAGAGAGGAAAATAAAATCAAGACAAAGTGATTCTCAGGAAAACAAAACTGGAACATAAATCCAAATTGCCCGAGACAATGCTGGATTGAATTCTAGGCCTTGTTCTATCCAAACCTGAATCCACATTCCAGGCCTCCCAGAGGAATGTTTCACAGAAGCCTCCTGTCTCACAGTGGGGAAGATCTTCACCAGTCTAGAAAGTCTAGTTATCTCTGGGCCACAGTCCTCTACTGTGCTAAAAACTCTAGAGCACCATAGGAAAATGAAACAGTGTGTACACTATCAGAGAAGCTCCCAACACGTGAGCAGCAAGGAGGAAATGCCTAAGAAGCTGAAGAACAAACCTGACCTGGACTTCCCTCTTGTTAGTGGTTAAACCTCTAGAGACTGTGAAATGGGAAGCAATAGCTTAGACTTTAGTTAGACAAGCAAGTCAAGTCTATGTGGAAACACACAAAGCTAGGGCACTGATTTACTTGTATGCAAGGTAGGAAATATTATATATATATATGATTCACTAAGACCCAGTAAGTATGAGGCTGCGGTTTAACTTAGTTGGTAAAATATTTGGTGTGTAGACATGAAGACCTGACTACAGACCCTAAGTATCCACATCAAAAGGCAGGCATGGTAATTGTAACTGTACTCCAAATGCTGGGGAAGAAGGACAGGGATGGTAGAGTCTCTGAAATGAACTGATGGGATATCCCCCAAAAAATAAGACAGAGGGGGAGGGGGAGGGGGAGAGGAGAGGGAGAGGGGAGAGGGAGAGGGAGGGGATACTGCTATAGACTTCTGACTTCTCTACACATATGTATGTGACTATGTACTCTCCCCATTCACACGCACACATACAAATACATATGCAAACACTTCTCTCCACACATACCCATGGAAAGAAACGGGTATGAAAGTTAACAAGGCTTAGGACTAAATAGAACTCACAGGTCTTAAGCTCCTGAAACTTACAAGTCACATCACCTCTTCCCAAGCTCACATCAGCAGCGATAGCTGCTGAAGAAAGGAGCCTCTCTGCCTAGTCTAGCCACAAGGAAGCTCCAGAAACTCAGCTTTTGTGAATCATCATTTCTTCTGGGATGGACTTTTTAATAACGTGGCTGCTTGGGAGTCACCCATGTTGAGGTAACTGCTCATATCTGCTCTTGTAAGTTAACCAAATAACTCACTGGCTCATTAATTTTTCTATCATCTATCTATCTATCTATCTATCTATCTATCTATCTATCTATCTATCATCTATTATCTATCATCTCTGTACATATGTATGTATGTATATATGTATGTATGCATCGTCTATCTACCTGTCTGTCTGCTTGTCTATCTACCATTTATCTATCATATCTTTGTATATATGGATATATGCATGTATGTATTATCTATCCATCTATCTATCTATCTATCTATCTATCTATCTATCTATCATCTATCCATCATCTACCTATCCAATCTACTCACACATCTCATTGGCCATCTTCTCACTTCATATCCTTCAACCAATCCCTCACCAATCCTGCTATCTGTCTGTCAATCAATCATCTATCTATGCACATTCACATACTGGGGGAAATAACTTTTAAAATTTTGTTCCTAGAGGCCCAGAGGTTTGGCTGAGATGTCTTTGTGGGAATTGTAGGAGTCAGAAGGGCTGGAAAAGACTGACTGGCTGGCTGGCTGGCTAGAAAGGGTTTGCAGGCTCTTCTGTGATTAAAACTGCCTTGCCATTACATTTTATGTACTGCAGTCGTGTATAGAACATCACAGGCTTCTGCCCTTTAAACTCTGGAAAATGTCTCAGTTGGAGGAATTACAAAGCTCAGGTTTCCAATGTTTTTGGCCACTAACTACATATGGCTGTTGACTCTTTGAAAAGTAGGTAGCCTGATTTGACAAGTGCTGTAACTTAAAAGCCATACTGAGTTTCGAAGATGCAGGATGACAAAAATACATAGAGGAGCTCATTAGTAGTTTAACACATCAGAAATATGTTAGGATAACAGTTTGATATATTGGTTTAAATAAAAATATTTAGTTTAATCTAGTTTCCTTTTGAAAATACAGCTTTTAGAAAATCCTTGGGTGGGTTGCTTTTCATGACGCTTGAACAATGCTTCTGCCTTGAGTTGGGATCTCTAAATTCTTGTGCCCCTGAGTGTGAGTAAAATGGAGTCAATCTGGTATACGATATCTTCTGATCCTTGCTGCATTCCTGTGGGGTTGCAGCCAGATACAGAAACTTCTCTGGAAACCTCAAAGCCTAGGAATCATGCACGTTCACAGGTGAGGAATTTAAAGTCAAACAGCACTTGACCAACATGTTGGCAACTCAAAGCACCCTGCTTTTTCCTACCTCCTTTCTATGTCACTTTTGACCTGTGGATACTGCCAACCCACCTGCATACTGAGGCTCTCCTATGGTATCCCTGAATTTTGTTACTTTTTTTTTTCATAAATAGTGTTTTATCAGCCTGAGTTTTGGTTCACATATATTGTCACCATGGTCCTTAGAAGACCATAAAAACTTCTCTCTAAGGATTTGCAGTATGAAAGTCACAGCCTTCAGTGATTTTTAGGGTAGGGGGAGAGAGGGAGGATAGGTAGAAGTCAGATGGCTTTTAGTGGGCAAGAACTGCTATATCTTCCTTAGAAGTGGCATACATGCCATGAATTTGTCAAAATATGTATAATGTACAATAATAGTGAATCCTGAAGAAAACTAGGGATTTTGCATAATGAAGATATTACAATGTCGGTTCATCTAGTGCATTAAATTAAAAGGGAGAGCCTGTCGATGGCGGTGGAGGAGGTTTCATGTGTGCAAGATGTGGAAAGGACGACCCAAGGACACTGTACTTCCTGATCAGTTTTGCTATGAACCCAAACCTTTTCTAAAAGTAGCCTGTTAATTAAAAAAAATACCACCATTCAACGTGTACATTGGAAGTGTAAGTCATACATAGAAAGCCCCGTTGAAATGGCCGCTCAAATTAGAATGGCAGCCCTAAGTTCTCTGGGTGTCCAGCTGTTCTCCACACTGCTTTGTATGAGAGAACGGCCATCAGCACTTTGCCAAGGTGTCCTGCCTCTCCATTTTAACATAAGAGGCAGGAAATGATAAATATGCTTGTTTTCTTGCCTTCAGATGAAGGTCTGATTGATAGAAACAGCCACTAAGTGACTTCACAAAGCAGGGGGAATCATTTGTGTTTTCTTGGAGACCTTGTGAGGTCAACTTGCCTTCGAAGTCTGGCTGCAAGGTAACATGGTGGACCCTGAGTATGGTGGGGCTTTTACCCATATAATCAAACTCACCTGGATGACAAATTGCTCGCTTTAAGTGTCTAGTGATACAGGACTTGTATAATGAGATAGTGTACCAACACATCAAAACTTAATAAGCATTCACTCCCTCCTGACTTAAAGTCTGGAAAAGACTTTTCTAATTCTGTGCTGTGTGTTGGGAGCTGTCCTTCCATGTCCATTATTATCTTGAGGAAAGTATAAACTTAGAAGAGTAGAATGAAGATCTGTTTGGAAGGTCTGTTAATTTTATGCTGTACAAATACAAGCACCAGCCAAGGGTGTGAGGACCTGGGGTCAGTGGGGTTTGTTTTTGGCTTATAGTACATGACGTTAAGGGGTTTCTTTCTTCCTGAACCTTATCTTAGTCACACAAATTTTTTCTAAGTGGACGGAAGGGCAGGTGATCACCCCTGCCTTTTGTTTATAGTAAAAAGCATTGGGTATATGAGTGGCCTGTGTGTAATTTGCTAGAAGAACAAGGGATTTTAAAGCCCTTTCTTGCTCCTTCCCAGGATGCCTTTGGTTTAGAGCTGGTGCACTTTTCATTAATTCGATGCAGAGGAAAGCGTCCTTTCTGGGCCTCTCACTCTTTTCCCCTCAAGCCTCTATACACTTTAAGCTCACTAACTTCTATTTTCATGCTCTTAAAAGTAACACACATCTGTCAGTGTATTTTTTCCTAAAGAACCTTATATTTAGGTTCCAAAGATAGTATACAAACATTGTATAAAGCTAAAAAATTTCACAAGTGTAGACAATCCAATTCAGAGATGCTTTCTGTCCCCCAAATCTCCCAAGCTGGTGAGCAAGCTTCGCAGGCACCTCTGTGCTCCTATCAGTCTGGTCTACTCTCCCCCGATATATGATCATGTCACTACCTAGCAAAGTACTTCACCTCCTCTAGAATCTGTGCAATGTCCCACTGCATGGCACATACTTTTAAAATCTTTTATTAATTAAGGAAGCCATTCATGTTTTAATACTTGTTACAGTTGTAGACAGATATGTGTTCACAAATAAGAAACATGAGCAATACAGAATGTTATTGTTT
This sequence comes from Mus musculus, assembly GCF_000001635.26. Taxonomy (NCBI): domain Eukaryota; kingdom Metazoa; phylum Chordata; class Mammalia; order Rodentia; family Muridae; genus Mus; species Mus musculus. The sequence continues at coordinate 70,765,995 of NC_000084.6, forward strand.
TTAATGCAAAAATCTTTATTCTGACGAATTCACACCTTTCTCTCATTTCAAATTCTATAGGAGCACACATACTGAATGTTTTTTTTTTTAAATCGGTTGGGCATCACTGTAGCTTTAAACAGAATCTTAACATCTCTATTTCATGACTTAACTCCTTAAGGCAATGTCTATTGATTGCTTGCTACAAAAAATAAACAGTGAGGACTGTAATCCAGAGACATGGAATGTGGCAGTCCTTCAGAATTCTGTACGTGTCCATGTGTGCCTGTGTGTGTGTGTATGTGTGTGTGTGTGTGTGTGCATGTCTTATGTAAGTATTTGTATATATTATTAAATTTATTGACCCAGACCTGTGGCAGTGGTTATTTACCCAAACTAAAACATTCTACTGGTGGCAGAGCAGCAGAGTTGGAGTATTTCCAACCAGCCATTATTTCATCTCATTGAGCATTCAGGGTTGGGGAATTTATATGGTGTACACGGTATACGCATGTATGTACAATGACCTCATATTCTGTTGGAGTTATTCAGGCTATTACTGAGGAAAAGAGCCCATGTTTTAGTTAGTATACCTCTGAGAGGACAGCAAAAAGAGAACTGAAAGCCTCACCACAATCTATCGTCAAAGGACGTACTATATATGTGATGGTCTTGAGTAGGTCCTGAGGCACAGGAGCAAATTTCTTAAAGGTCTGTGCATCCCATTCCTCTTATGATTTCTTCTGTCCTCGTGAATGCATCTATGGCCTCTTGGGTGGTGCCCTGTGATTGGTTGGCTGAAGAAAAAAATGGCTAAAGGACTGTTTTACAGATGTTCTGAATGCTATATAGGTATTATTTGCAAATGAACAGTGGCAGCATTATAATTCCTTTCTGGAAGAACTGTGAAGGACACTGGTGAAGGATGATCTTCTCAATGGGTGGGACTTTGGGCCGTGAAAGCACTTCAGCAGTTTGCTTGAATGGAGAAGTAGTCAGATGTGAGGTTCCATATTAATTAATGATCTCAACAATATGGACTTCCACTCATTAAGACTTCTGCATGTGATTTCTGTCAGCCACTGAGAGCAGTACTCACTCTGATATGCATCACCCCAGGGTGACCAGTCAGCGACCTGGTGGCAGATTGACTACACTGAATTGTTTCCATCTTGGAAAAGGTAGCTCAATGTCCTTATAGGAATAGATACTTATTTGGGTTATGAATTTGCCTTTCCTGCACATAAGTACTTCTGCCCAAACTTCCATCCATGGGTGTACACAATGCCATATCCACTGTCAAGGTTTTCCACGCAGCATCAGTTCTCATCAAAGAGCTCAATTCATAGCCAAAGAAGTGCAGCAGTGGACTCACACTCACTGAATGCACTAGTTTTCTTATGTTCCCACCATGCAAAAGAAGCTTGCTTGATAGGTTGCTAGAATCATTAATAATACAGTCACAGGACCAATTTGGTGGCGATAGCCTGGAGGGCCAGGGAAGGGCACTCTGTGTTGCAGGATATTTGATCACATTGTGAACCTCAAGATTGTGTTACTTACTGAAAAATACCCCACCTTTTTGTGGTATGGTCCAGCACATACCTATTATCCAAGAGCTAAATAAAGTCAACCCTAGGCCAAGAGTCAGAACAGCCAACAGGGAGTGAACAGAAATGAACAGAAAGGAGGGTGTTTGAGTTGAAGGGGTCAAAGACAGTGTGGAGAAGGAGAAAGAGCTTTTTACTTCTAGGATATTGGTAGACTAGGAAGGTCAGCTGGGTGCTTTCTTGGCCTCTCTGACTGGCTACTGAGTCTTCACTGGTAAAATCAAGTGGCAGGAACTTTTCTTTTAGTTATTTTTACAGCTCTGGAAGGCTAGCTATGCTTTGAATCAGTGTTGAATATACTTGCGGTGGGTGGAATAGGTATGGCCCCATCAACCCAAGTGCTTGAATGTTTGGCACTATTAAGAGGCATAGCCTCATTGGAGCATGTCTTCTCTTGTTGGAGGAAGTGTGTGACTGTAGAGATGGGCTTTGAGGTCATATATAGGCTCAAGCTCTGCCTAGTGTGGAACACTGTAGAGAGAATCTCTTGTGTATTGTGTAAAAGCAATCACCTTTCAACAACAATAATAATAAAAAAGCCTATGGCCAATGAGCTGAGGCAGGAAAATGGAGGTGAGAGTTCCAACACACACACACACACACACACACACACACACACACACACACACACAGAGAGAGAGAGAGAGAGAGAGAGAGAGAGAGAGAGAGAGAGAGAGAGAGAGAGAGAGAGAATACATTATTTTGGGGAAATAGTCAGATACTAGAAATTTACCCCAAACTCTGAGAAAGAGACAGATGTATAAAACTCAGAAAGTAACCAGCCATGTGGCATGCTTAGAATATAATAAACTGGATTATTGACATACGAACTATTCAGGGAACAGAGCCAAGATTATTGGTCTAACCATTTATACATATAAACTAAGTCCCAGAGTCATTATTTCAGGCGAACAAAGTAGGCAGGTTGGAAAAACCCCATAACTAGAAAACACAGCCTCTTTTTGCTGCCTGCAGTTTAAATGTAGAACTCTTGACTTCTCCAGCACCATATCTTCCGCACACATGCAGTGTTTCCCACCATAATGATAATAGGCTAAACCTCTGGTCTTTAAACCAGCCCAAATTAAATGTTTTCTTTATAAGAGTTGCCATGGTCATGGTATCTCTTCACAGCAGTGGAAACTCTAACGAAGAAACCCTATTCTTTCTTCTATTGGCAGGATTCATGAAACCTGGAATCAAGAGGTGGAGATGAGAATGCCCATAGTGAAATGACTCAGAGTTTTTGCTTCTTGTTCCAGTAATATTATGCTATGTTAGCCTAGACGCTTTGAGTCCAAAAGAGAGATTCCTTCTGCCAGGAGGTATAGTAAGCATTCATTGAACTTGGAACCAAACCTTCTTCTGGGCTGCTTTGGGCTTCTGATGTCCTTGCATCAACTGGATAAGAAAGGAGTCAGTGACAGAGGGGTGATTGATTCAGATTACTAGGGGGAAATTGGATTGCTTGTTCACACTGAAGGCAAGGAACAGATACCTGTAGTGCAGGAGATTCTTCAAGGCATTTCTTGGTGGTAACCTGTCCTCTGATTAAGGTCAATGGGAAACTATAACAATTCAATCCAGGCAGGATGATAAATGTCTCAGAACCCTCAGGAATGAAGGTATGAGTCACTTCTGCAGATAAGAACCGAGATCTGTTGAAATGCTTGTTGAGGGTGGAAGAAATAAGAAATGGGAAAGAGGGGAAGGTAGTTATAAATATCAGCTGAGGTGACTTTGAGCAGTTACAGGAATGAGGATTGTAATTGCCCTGACTGTTTCTGTTCTATTCTGTTAAGGATCCACTTGTGCAGAGCCTGCTCAGAGATACGGGAAGCAGAGAGCCCAGACCAGACTTGCTCACAGCTCAGGCAAAGAATGCTCATAGCCAGGACACAGTTTTACTCCAACAAGTACTTCTGTGCTGCCATGCCTGGCTTGGTGTCTGGTACCTGACCATCACTGGTGCTTGCTGCTGCTGATACTGGGTCCTCTGGTGGGTCCAGCTCAGTATCACACTTTTAAAGTTCTCAATGAAGAGAGATCTTTGAGTACTCAGATGGTATCAGCATGTGTATTGTTATACCGTTTCTTTGGTCCTGACCCTGGTATGTGTAATGGCTATTACAAACAGGACGCTGCTTTGCTCACTCTGTCCTTCTGTTACTAGATGTTCAATGTTGCCTCAGACACCTTGGTTTCCATCACTATACTTGTTTCCCTAGACTCTACTCGTGAATACACACAATAGCTACCTCGCAACTACTCTTAAATGATGATATAATGTTTGTGAACTCTACCCACTGGGACTTGATCTTCTGTTTATCACAACACATAAGAGCTACTGTGTTGACTGGCTGTGTTTAGAACCTCTACCTAAGATCTCCTCTGCTGTTTTGCTTTAAGTTACCAGAAGTGTTACCACAGTACTATTGCCTCTGCGCAAAGGTGTCATTGCTGTTATCGACACTGCCAAAGAGCCACTGCCACCCCACAGAACTCCCTGAGCCTAGCAGAAAAGAGGCACGAGCAGCGGAAAGTCTCTGTAGTTACCTGAAAGATCCTTCTGTGATTTTGCTCCCAGGCCTTGCTCTTTGAACCTGTTTATTGTCAGAGTGTAATGTTTCCAAAATTTCGTGTTTAGATTGAAGCCCTCAGTTGCTTCAAACACAATTTTGTCAGAGCACTGGAGTAGCAGAGCTACTGGTGTTCCTTGGTAGGAGTTAGTGTATACTGGGCCTCCTTAGCTTTTCATGAACCTATAGAAGGACTTCGAGTCCCCCGAATCAAGTACTGTGTGTGCTTGACCAAAAACTTAGCCATCAGCCACCTTTCCTCTGTCTCTTTTGAAAATATAAAATAAAACTAAACTTAGATTAGACCTGGTTTTGCCAGCTTTTATTTTGAAGTAAATTTAAGTAATTTATGTATGTTGTATTTACATCAGTTCCCCTTTCTCCAGTCTCCCCCATGTCCCTTCTTCTTATCAAATTCATGGCCTCTTTTAAAAATTATTAATGATATATACATACATACACATATATATACATACACACACACACACACATATATATATATAATGAATAAATACATAAAAATCTTTTGAGTCCATTTTGTGTTGCTTGTATATATTTGCTTTTAGAGCTAACTACTTGATATTTGATAACCAATTAAGGGATTCATCTTTAGAGGAGGCTGATTTGGAATCAGAGTAGAAAGATCATAAGATTTAGAGGTCTGGGTGGTATTGTGATTTTTTTTTGCTATATATGACAGGGAAGCTGCACCCATGAACTCTCTAAACAAGACCTGAATTACTGATACGAATTGATGTCCCAATGTAGATAGAAGAAACCTCATTAGAAAATACTTTTCTGACTGTGAGTATCCACTTCTGTGTTTGCTAGGCCCCGGCCTAGTCTCACAAGAGACAGCTATATCTGGGTCCTTTCAGCAAAATCTTGCTAGTGTATGCAATGGTGTCAGTGTTTGGTAGCTGATTATGGGATGGATCCCCGGATATGGCAGTCTCTAGATGGTCCGTCCTTTCATCTCAGTTCCAAACTTTGTCTCTGTAAGGATCACAGGGCCCCCAATGGAGGAGCTAGAGAAAGTACCCAAGGAGCTAGGGGCAATCTGCAACCCTATAGGTGGAACAACAATATGAACTAACCAGTACCCCGGAGCTCGTGTCTCTAGCTGCATATGTATCAGAAGATGACCTAGTCGGCCATCAGTGGAATGAGAGGCCCATTGGTCGTGCAAACTTTACATGCCTCAGTACAGGGGAATGCCAGGGCCAAGTAGTAGGAGTGGGTGGGTGGGGAGTAGGTTGGGGAGCGTGTGGGGGACTTTTGGGATAGCATTGGAAATGTAAATGGAATAAATACCCAATTTAAAAAAAAAGAAAAAAAAAGAAAATATTTTTCTTAAGCCAGTATATAAAACACACTTTTATAAAATGATATGAATTGCTTTAGATAATTAAGCGTCTCTCTATATATGTACATGTAAGAATTTTCATAAAATTCTGTCCTAGGTTGATCTCTTACATTATCAAGTAGATAATCCAAGTGTTTTTGCCCCCAAAATGAGAAAGGGTTTACACCCTCTTTCCTTTGGATTTCCAAGTGTGTTTAGTCATCTTTTAAAATAGTAAGCCGTTCCCACAAAGATAAAGGAGGTTGTCTTTCCCATGGGTGGTTTACTGTGATACATATGGTCATATGATCACTAGATTTCCACCCCCCCCCCCACACACACACTTTTGAGAGACCGAGTCTTGCTTTACAGTTTCTCAAAGGAAACTTGCTGTGTAGCTCAGCCTGACCTCCAACTAAAAAGCTTTTTGCTTTTTTCTCTCTAGTGCTGAGATTCAGGCATATGCAACTGCACCTGGCCACAGTGCATGCTTAATAAGCAATTGAGATATTACTGTGTTTCATGGTGTCATGGTTAGTGTTAATTGTCCACTTGACAGCTTTCAGAATCACCTAAATGAGCTTCTGGGTGTGCCCGTGGAGATTATTTTGGTTACATTAATTGAAGTTGCAAGACCTGCCCATAGTGGGCAGGACCAACTCATGAGCAGTTAACACTGCAGTGCGTTAGTAGAGAAAACGTGCTGAACATGAGGACACATCCACTGCTTCCTGTGGACTGCAGAGCTGAACACTAACATATTTCAGTCTCATCCTTCTTCTGATGGTAGAGGTAATTTTCCAGTTCTCTCAGCGTCCTTTGCCTTAAATTTCCTGCTATGAAGGGCTGTGAACCAGAATAAACATTTCCTTCTTTAAAAAAATAAGACTATATTTGTGCTATATACACATACACATGTTAAGCCAATACTCATTTTTTATTCTCTGTATTTCTTTACCATGCAATGGAACACTGATTGAGCTAATATCAGTTATTGAATATTGTAAATAAATATTATCATCCTGGTAGGTATACTAAAAATTTAAGTATTTCTCAATGGAGAATGCCAGCTACTTCATAGGGGGGAAATTATGCATTAGTACATTGGATAGTTATATCATGTTAGGCAGAATTACAATCTTACTATTTATTTCATTTGGAAATCAGACATGACAAAAGGACATGTGACTGATGGTTAAGTTGACAAGGGGTAGCCTTGTAATGGTTAATCTTCATTGTCAATTGGATCTGCAGTCTACTAAAATGGAAACAGCTAGTTACTTGTGAAAGGGGTTTTTCTTGCTAAGATTGTTTCGAGGTTGCTAGACCACACCCTTAGTATGGGTAGTACTTTCCAGTTGCAGTCCAGATAAAAGGAGGTCCAAGAAAAAAAAAAGGTTTGCTGTTTGCTTGCCTTCACTTTAGCGCAAGGTTAGACCCGACTACTGAGGTACCATCTTTCTGGACTAAGCAGTCACCAGACTCTCTGCCTCTCCAGTGTGAAGACAGCCATGTTGGGCTATTATGACAGTGTCATGTAAACCAACTTATAAATGTCATCTTAAAAATACATTGCTTTCATTGTTTGGAAGGTTTGAACATGAGTAGAGTTTGATTTGATCAAATCCACTTCCCAACCATCACCTATTATTCCTTCCTATCCATCCACTGCTCTTCGTTCCCAGGTTCATTTGTTTCAATTTTAACCCCAATGAGTGTACTTGGTGTGCTTGAATGAGGATGACTCTAGAACTAGATATTGATACCAATTCCTAAAACAAAATTACTCTTACTTCCTCAGCAACCATGAGTTGTCAATGGTTGCTTAGCTGGAGGAGGGTTTTCATGAGCCCTTCCCCCATCCATGTTGGAGTGTTGGCTGATTTGACCTTGTATAAGTCTTGTATGTGCTGTCACGGGTGCTACAAGATCATATTTGCAATGATCCTGTCATGTTCAGCAAATACTGTTTCCCTATTATATCTTGTCCATTACCAGTTTTTACTTCCCCTTCCACCATGATCCAATGATTCTAGTGCCTTGGCATTGAGGGTATGATATAAATGTTCCATTTATAGATGAACATTTCATAGACTCTTAGTCTTTACACACTGACAAGTGTGGGCCTTTGTGTTAAGTATCTTTTACTACAAAATAAGCTTCTTTCACAAGGACATTGATGTATTAATCTATGGGCATAAAGGTAAAAACTTAGGGGCAATTTATTAAGATATATGTTTAGCAGACTGATAGTGCTATGTTCTCTCCCATGACTCAGGCACTTGTGGATTTTGGCTCAATTAATATACTAATCATGAGTCTATCTTGTAGAGCATGCCTAAAATCTAAATGGAAAATGACTGGCTATTCCCATAATATACATGCCACTATTTTACTAGTGAGCACCTCTTACCAGACCAGTCATTGTTATAGCTCACAGGGTTTGCAGTGGGGGTAAGAGTGTTGGTGAAATTTTGTCCCTGGTAGTGTACATAAAAGAGTGTTGAGCACCACGAAGCTAGCTATTGAGCAGCTAGCTTCCAAGTCATTACCAGCTTGGTTTCTCCACGTTCCAGGACTCAAGGATGTGTGAAGCGTTTTGGTGGGTCTAGAGTGAATGAAGAGACAGCATTCCTGTTTGGATGATGCAGCGTTTTGTGATGACCTAGAAGGGTTGGTGTGAATTACCTACCTGAATATCTTGGCCATGTGGGACAGCAGGAGAAACCTAGTGGGCTGGAATATGGCACGTCCAAGTGGAAGGAGAAGGGTTATGAAGAGACAGAAGTTCCTGGAAGACACTTTTAGGACTGAGGTGATTCTTAAGGAGGGGCCCAGGCATGGGAGTCAAGTTCCCTACCTGGGTTTTTTGGCAATGTGGCACAAATGTAGAGTTCCTGGTGAGGAGTGGAGTGTGATCTGGCAAGTCTCCCTCTCCCTCTTCCTCTCTCGCTCTCCCTCTCCCTCTCCCTCTCCCTCTCCCTCTCCCTCTCCCTCTCCCTCTCCCTCTCCCTCTCCCTCTCCCTCTTCCTCCCCTCCCCCTCCCTCTCTCTCTCTTCCTTCATGTGTTTCTATAGAGAACAGTGACTAGTACAGATGTGACATAGTTCAATGCCCAATGACTTGAAGTTCAAGCTATACAAGAGATTTGCGTTAAAGGTTCAGATATACTTTACTGGGTATAAGGCTGTGCAAGATCCTTAATCAGATAGTTCTGGGTCAGAGACCACTGAAACATCTTTAATGTAATTCTCTTTTATAGTTGGAGGGGCTAAATCTGAGTTGAGAAGATATGGCATGGTTTGGTAATACAGGAATTTAAGGACATTGAACTGAGATTTTCCAATAAGGTTTTCTCTAGCAAAATTGCTTATATTAGACAATTAAAATGCTTGTGCATTAAAAAATTATTGTGCTTATGCTGAAGTTGGAGTTATTAAAATGTATAAATTGGTTATTACTCTGTTTAGGATATAAGAAGTTGCTAATATTTTCTATTAAAATTTTTATTGAGGTTCAGGTCGTAGTATAAAGGCAGTGGCAGAGGAAAAAGTAATCAAAGTTGTATTTGGAAGTCAGGGATTTTCTGGATAAAGGTTGCCTGTTTCTAGATCACCAGGAAGTATGGGTAACCCGAGGGGTACAGGAACTGGCTTCTAACATGGCTCATAAGATCCCACCTCTAGCATCATTTAACAAACACCTTTAGCACTTAACCTTAGCAGCAGTTGATGGTAGCAGTCATGGTTGTGCATGTAGTGGGTTCAAGTTTACAATAGGGATAATGACTTTTATCTGGTACTTGATTTCTTTTTTTTTTTTTTTTTTTTTTTTTTTTTTTTTTTTTTCCATTTTTTATTAGGTATTTAGCTCATTTACATTTCCAATGCTATACCAAAAGTCCCCCTTACCCACCCACCCCCACTCCCCTACCCACCCACTCCCCCCCTTTGGCCCTGGCGTTCCCCTGTACCGGGGCACACAAAGTCTGCGTGTCCAATGGGCCTCTCTTTCCAGTGATGGCCGACTAGGCCATCTTTTGATACATATGCAGCTAAAGTCAAGAGCTCAGGGATACTGGTTAGTTCATAATGTTGTTCCACCTATAGGGTTGAAGATCCCTTTAGCTCCTTGGGTACTTTCTCTAGCTCCTCCATTGGGAGCCCTGTGATCCATCCATTAGCTGACTGTGAGCATCCACTTCTGTGTTTGCTAGGCCCCGGCATAGTCTCACAAGAGACAGCTACATCTGGGTCCTTTCAGTAAAATCTTGCTAGTGTATGCAATGGTGTCAGCATTTGGAAGCTGATTATGGGGTGGATCCCTGGATATGGCAGTCTCTACATGGTCCATCCTTTCATCTCAGCTCCATACGTTGTTTCTGTAACTCCTTCCATGGGTGTTTTGTTCCCACTTCTAAGGAGGGGCATAGTGTCCACACTTCATTCTTCATTTTTCTTGAGTTTCATGTGTTTAGGAAATTGTATCTTATATCGTGGGTATCCTAGGTTTTGGGCTAGTATCCACTTATCAGTGAGTACATATTGTGTGAGTTCCTTTGTGATTGTGTTACCTCACTCAGGATGATGCTCTCCAGGTCCATCCATTTGGCTAGGAATTTCATAAATTCATTCTTTTTAATAGCTGAGTAGTACTCCATTGTGTAGATGTACCACATTTTCTGTATCCATTCCTCTGTTGAGGGGCATCTGGGTTCTTTCCAGCTTCTGGCTATTATAAATAAGGCTGCTATGAACATAGTGGAGCATGTGTCCTTCTTACCAGTTGGGGCTTCTTCTGGATATATGCCCAGGAGAGGTATTGCTGGATCCTCCGGTAGTACTATGTCCAATTTTCTGAGGAACCGCCAGACTGATTTCCAGAGTGGTTGTACAAGCCTGCACTCCCACCAACAATGGAGGAGTGTTCCTCTTTCTCCACATCCTCGCCAGCATCTGCTGTCACCTGAATTTTTGATCTTAGCCATTCTGACTGGTGTGAGGTGGAATCTCAGGGTTGTTTTGATTTGCATTTCCCTGATGATTAAGGATGTTGAACATTTTTTCAGGTGCTTCTCTGCCATTCGGTATTCCTCAGGTGAGAATTCTTTGTTCAGTTCTAAGCCCCATTTTTTAAGGGGGTTATTTGATTTTCTGAGGTCCACCTTCTTGAGTTCTTTATATATGTTGGATATTAGTCCCCTATCTGATTTAGGATAGGTAAAGATCCTTTCCCAGTCTGTTGGTGGTCTTTTTGTCTTATAGACAGTGTCTTTTGCCTTGCAGAAACTTTGGAGTTTCATTAGGTCCCATTTGTCAATTCTCGATCTTACAGCACAAGCCATTGCTGTTCTGTTCAGGAATTTTTCCCCTGTGCCCATATCTTCAAGGCTTTTCCCCACTTTCTCCTCTATAAGTTTCAGTGTCTCTGGTTTTATGTGAAGTTCCTTGATCCACTTAGATTTGACCTTAGTACAAGGAGATAAGTATGGATCGATTCGCATTCTTCTACATGATAACAACCAGTTGTGCCAGCACCAATTGTTGAAAATGCTGTCTTTCTTCCACTGGATGGTTTTGGCTCCCTTGTCGAAGATCAAGTGACCATAGGTGTGTGGGTTCATTTCTGGGTCTTCAATTCTATTCCATTGGTCCACTTGTCTGTCTCTATACCAGTACCATGCAGTTTTTATCACAATTGCTCTGTAGTAAAGCTTTAGGTCAGGCATGGTGATTCCACCAGAGGTTCTTTTATCCTTGAGAAGAGTTTTTGCTATCCTAGGTTTTTTGTTATTCCAGATGAATTTGCAAATTGCTCCTTCTAATTCGTTGAAGAATTGAGTTGGAATTTTAATGGGGATTGCATTGAATCTGTAGATTGCTTTTGGCAAGATAGCCATTTTTACAATGTTGGTCCTGCCAATCCATGAGCATGGGAGATCTTTCCATCTTCTGAGATCTTCTTTAATTTCTTTCTTCAGGGACTTGAAGTTTTTATCATACAGATCTTTCACTTCCTTCGTTAGAGTCACGCCGAGATATTTTATATTATTTGTGGCTATTGAGAAGGGTGTTGTTTCCCTAATTTCTTTCTCAGCCTGTTTATTCTTTGTGTAGAGAAAGGCCATTGACTTGTTTGAGTTAATTTTATATCCAGCTACTTCACCAAAGCTGTTTATCAGGTTTAGGAGTTCTCTGGTGGAATTTTTAGGGTCACTTATATATACTATCATATCATCTGCAAAAAGTGATATTTTGACTTCCTCTTTTCCAATTTGTATCCCCTTGATCTCCTTTTGTTGTCGAATTGCTCTGGCTAATACTTCAAGTACTATGTTGAAAAGGTAGGGAGAAAGTGGGCAGACTTGTCTAGTCCCTGATTTTAGTGGGATTGCTTCCAGCTTCTCTCCATTTACTTTGATGTTGGCTACTGGTTTGCTGTAGATTGCTTTTATCATGTTTAGGTATTGGCCTTGAATTCCTGATCTTTCCAGAACTTTTATCATGAATGGGTGTTGGATCTTGTCAAATGCTTTTTCTGCATCTAACGAGATGATCATGTGGTTTTTGTCTTTGAGTTTGTTTATATAATGGATTACATTGATGGATTTTCGTATATTAAACCATCCCTGCATCCCTGGAATAAAACCTACTTGGTCAGGATGGATGATTGCTTTAATGTGTTCTTGGATTCGGTTAGCGAGAATTTTATTAAGGATTTTTGCATCGATGTTCATAAGAGAAATTGGTCTGAAGTTCTCTATCTTTGTTGGATCTTTCTGTGGTTTAGGTATCAGAGTAATAGTGGCTTCATAAAATGAGTTGGGTAGAATACCTTCTACTTCTATCTTGTGAAAAAGTTTGTGCAGAACTGGAGTTAGATCTTCTTTGAAGGTCTGATAGAACTCTGCACTAAACCCGTCTGGTCCTGGGCTTTTTTTGGCTGGGAGACTATTAATAACTGCTTCTATTTCTTTAGGGGATATGGGACTGTTTAGAAGGTCAACTTGATCCTGATTCAACTTTGGTACCTGGTATCTGTCCAGAAATTTGTCCATTTCGTCCAGGTTTTCCAGTTTTGTTGAGTATAGCCTTTTGTAGAAGGATCTGATGGTGTTTTGGATTTCTTCAGGATCTGTTGTTATGTCTCCCTTTTCATTTCTGATTTTGTTAATTAGGATTTTGTCCCTGTGCCCTTTAGTGAGTCTAGCTAAGGGTTTATCTATCTTGTTGATTTTCTCAAAGAACCAACTCCTCGTTTGGTTAATTCTTTGAATAGTTCTTCTTGTTTCCACTTGGTTGATTTCACCCCTGAGTTTGATTATTTCCTGCCGTCTACTCCTCTTGGGTGAATTTGCTTCCTTTTTTTCTAGAGCTTTTAGATGTGTTGTCAAGCTGCTAGTATGTGCTCTCTCCCGTTTTTTCTTGAAGGCACTCATAGCTATGAGTTTCCCTCTTAGAAATGCTTTCATTGTGTCCCAAAGGTTTGGGTACGTTGTGGCTTCATTTTCATTAAACTCTAAAAAGTCTTTAATTTCTTTCTTTATTCCTTCCTTGACCAAGGTATCATTGAGAAGAGTGTTGTTCAGTTTCCATGTGAATGTTGGCTTTCTGTTATTTATTTTGTTATTGAAGATCAGCCTTAGTGCATGGTGATCTGATAGGATACATGGGACAATTTCAATATTTTTGAATCTGTTGAGGCCTGTTTTGTGACCTATTATGTGGTCAATTTTGGAGAAGGTCCCATGAGGTGCTGAGAAGAAGGTATATCCTTTTGTTTTAGGATAAAATGTTCTGTAGATATCTGTCAGATCCATCTGTTTCATCACTTCTGTTAGTTTCAGTGTGTCCCTGTTTAGTTTCTGTTTCCATGATCTGTCCATTGGTGAAAGTGGTGTGTTGAAGTCTCCCACTATTATTGTGTCAGGCGCAATGTGTGCTTTGAGCTTTACTAAAGTTTCTTTAGTGAATGTGGCTGCTCTTGTATTTGGAGCATAGATATTCAGAATTGAGAGTTCCTCTTGGAGGATTTTACCTTTGATGAGAATGAAGTGTCCCTCCTTGTCTTTTTTGATGACTTTGGGTTGGAAGTCAATCTTATCAGATATTAGGATGGCTACTCCTGCTTGTTTCTTCATACCATTTGCTTGGAAAATTGTTTTCCAGCCTTTCATTCTGAGGTAGTGTCTATCTTTTTCTCTGAGATGAGTTTCCTGTAAGCAGCAAAATGCTGGGTCTTGTTTGTGTAGCCAGTTTGTTAGTCTATGTCTTTTTATTGGCGAGTTGAGACCATTGATGTTAAGAGAAATTAAGGAAAAGTAATTGTTGCTTCCTGTTATTTTAGTTGTTAAAGGTGGCATTCTGTTCTTGTGGCTGTCTTCTTTTAGGTTTGTTGAGGGATTACCTTCTTGTTTTTTCTAGGGCGTTGTTCCCGTCCTTGTATTGGTTTTTTTCTGTTATTATCCTTTGAAGCGCTGGATTCGTGGAGAGATAATGCGTGAATTTGGTTTTGTCGTGGAATACTTTGGTTTCTCCCTCTATGATAATTGAGAGTTTGGCTGGGTATAGTAGCCTGGGCTGCAGTTTGTGTTCTCTTAGTGTCTGTATAACATCTGTCCAGGCTCTTCTGGCTTTCATAGTCTCTGGTGAAAAATCTGGTGTAATTCTGATAGGCTTGCCTTTATATGTTACTTGACCTTTTTCCCTTACTGCTTTTAGTATTCTATCTTTATTTAGTGCATTTGATGTTCTGATTATTATGTGTCGGGAGGAATTTCTTTTCTGGTCCAGTCTATTTGGAGTTCTGTAGGCTTCTTGTATGTTCATATGCATCTCATTCTTTAGATTTGGGAAGTTTTCTTCAATAATTTTGTTGAAGATGTTTGCTGGACCTTTGAGTTGAAAATCTTCATTCTCATCCACTCCTATTATCCGTACGTTTGGTCTTCTTATTGTGTCCTGGATTTCTTGGATATTTTGAGTTAGGATCTTTTTGCATTTTCCATTTTCTTTGATTGTTGTGCCGATGTTCTCTATGGAATCTTCTGCACCTGAGATTCTCTCTTCCATCTCTTGTATTCTGTTGCTGATGCTCAAATCTATGGTTCCAGATTTCTTTCCTAGGGTTTCTATCTCTAGTGTTGCCTCGCTTTGAGTTTTCTTTATTGTGTCTACTTCCCTTTTTAGGTCTAGTATGGTTTTGTTCATTTCCATCACCCGTTTGTATGTTTTTTCCTCTTTTTCTGTAAGGACTTCTACCTGTTTGATTGTGTTTTCCTGTTTTTCTTTAAGGACTTGTAACTCTTTAGCAGTGTTCTCCTGTATTTCTTTAAGTGATTTATTAAAGTCCTTCTTGATGTCCTCTACCATCATCATGAGATATGCTTTTAAATCTAGGTCTAGGTTCTCAGGTGTGTTGGGGTTCCCTGGACTGGGCGAAGTGGGTGTGCTGGGTTCTGGTGATGGTGAGTGGTCTTGGTTCCTGTTAATAAGATTCCTCCGTTTACCTTTCGCCATCTGGTAATCTCTGGAGTTAGTAGTTATAGTTGACTCTGTTTGGAGATTGTTCTTCTGGTGATTCTGTTACCGTCTATCAGCAGACCTGGGAGACAGATTCTCTCCTCTGAGTTTCAGTGCTCAGAGCACTCTCTGCTGGCAAGCTCTCTTACAGGGAAGGTGCGCAGATATCTTGTATTTGGACCTCCTCCTGGCCGAAGAAGAAGGCCCAAAACAGGACCTTTCTCAGACACTGTGTTGCTTTGGCAGTTCCCAGGTGGTACAGACTCTCACCTAAGCAGACTAAATTCCTAAGTTCCTTGGAGTCCCGGGACCAAGATGGCGACCGCTGCTGCTGTGGCTTAGGCCGCCTCCCCAGCCGGGTGGGCACCTGTCCTCCGGTCCGGATGGTGGCCGGCTGTCCCCGGCCCACACAGGGTGCTGCCTCAGCCCCTCTGTGCTTCTGCCTGTTCCAGAGGCTGTCAGGTTCTCTGGCGCACCCTCTCACCTGTTCAGACTAATTTCCTAAGTTCGGCGGGTCCCGGACCAAGATGGCGACCGCTGCTGCTGTGGCTTAGGCCGCCTCCCCAGCCGGGCGGGCACCTGTCCTCCGGTCCGGACGGTGGCTGGCTGTCCCCGGCCCACACAGGGTGCTGCCTCAGCGCCTCTGTGCTTCTGCCTGTTCCAGAGGCTGTCAGGTTCTCTGGCGCACCCTCTCACCTGTTCAGACTAATTTCCTAAGTTCGGCGGGTCCCGGACCAAGATGGCGACCGCTGCTGCTGTGGCTTAGGCCGCCTCCCCAGCCGGGCGGGCACCTGTCCTCCGGTCCGGACGGTGGCTGGCTGTCCCCGGCCCACAAAGGGTGCTGCCTCTGGTACTTGATTTCAACACAGAAATCTCGAGGGCATGGTAAGATTATTTGACATAGACTTGGACTGCCAAAGAATTAGGGTTCTAGGATAAACTAGGAGAGAGTATGGACTATGGAGGAGTTGGGTTGTGTGAACCTGGCATGGAATTTTGTGAGAAATTTGACATCTCACTCAAACTCTGAACAGGGCCCCGGAACGATACAGACTAGAATGTTGTAAACTATCTTGAGTCTTTGGTAAAGTTGGCTGTAGAAAATATTTTCAAGTATGAAAATGGATAGAGGTAATTAGCTGGAAATTATTCTCCATGAAGGTGTAGAGAAAGGCAGTGACAGCAAAAAAAAAAAAAAAGAAAGAAAAGAAAAGAAAAAAGTGAAAGATCCAGCTCAAACAAAAGCAAGGTAGAATACTCCAGAGAAGGGGTAAAGTATCCCTGGTTTGGCTTATGCTTTTCAGACTGGTGGAGAACCCCCCGTAATTCTTGTCTACCTCACTGGAGGAGATTAATTTCATAGAGTTTGAAAGGAATGTTTATGGAAAGTCATCCCTGCTTCTGTGTGGCTGAAATATTCATGTCTTTTAGAGGCATTTAAAGAAAGAAAAAAATCATCTGCAGAGACTGCAAGTCAAAGAGCAACAAGCAACCAACAGCAAGTGAAACTGACGATCTGTGAACTCTGCACAGGTCCACTCTTAATTGGAAAAGCCACGCATGTGTCTTGTGGAAGACTAGCATCGATGATGCCTGAAATCTCAATGCAATGTCGTCCCGATCACCCTGAGAATTGGTAGAGTATCAGAGACGATTGCGTGGCGTCCTGACTGGGGGAATAGGAAGCAAGCAACTGACAAAACCCTCAGTGTAAACTTACTCTACTTCCCCCCCCTCATGCAAGATGACAGAAACCTGTTCACATAAACTGCAGTAAAGAAACGTGGATTCTTTTCTTGGAGTTGGTCTGTGGGACACTGTACCAGGAAAGTTCAAGCCTATCCATTTTCCAGGCACATTGACTAGGAAGAACTTCTAGCACATAAGGTAGAATGTCTATGTAAATATCTATTGTAAATTTATTTTTTATTAGATATTTTCTTTATATACATTTCAAATGCTATCCTGAAAGTTCCCTATACCCTCCCTCTGCCCTGCTCCCCTACCCACCCACTCCCACTTCTTGGCCCTGGCATTCCCCTGTACTGGGGCATATAAAGTTTGCAATACCAAGGGGCCTCTCTTCCCAGTGATGGCCGACTAGGCCATCTTCTGCTACATATACAGCTAGAGATATGAGCTCGGTGGGTACTGGTTAGTTCATATTGTTGTTCCACCTATAAGGTTGCAGACCCCTTCATCTCCTTGGGTGCTTTTTCTAGCTTCTCCATTGGGAGCCCTGTGTTCCATCTTATAGCTGACTGTGAACATCCACTTCTGTATTTGCCAGGCACTGGCATAGCCTAATATGAGACAGCTATAACAGGGTCCCTTCAGCAAAATCTTGCTGGCATATGCAATAGTGTCTGGGTTTGGTGACTGATTATGGGATGGATCCCTGGGTGGGGTAGTCTCTGGATAGTCCATCTTTTCGTGTAATTCTCTTTCATTCAAGGTTTTCATGTTATATATTTGTTGAATGGCCCCGCTGACTTAACTCTCAGGGAAGATATCATCAAAGTCTTTCAGGACCGTATGTATGTAGTTCCAACAATATCTGAAAGTGGGAAAGGGAAGTTTTTCTTTGGAGCTCAAATCCGGTCAACTGATTATTGTTAATCCACAAACATCCTAGTCTAGCCACATTTTCTTCTGGGGACTTTTGGGAAAGAGGTGCTTCTGCCAGCACAACCAGGCTCCAGATACCTGGAGAGTACCTGGTGGTAGCAACTGGATTAGAGTAGATGACTTAAAATATACAAGGAACCTTCAGCATCATTTGCAACCTGATAGCTGAATTCCAAGGCACAGGAAAGCAAGCTTTTCCTATAGCCTCTAAATGGCCAGAATGCCGGTGTATGAATCTATGACAATAAAATTCTTTTAATAAATTGAGACAAGAAAAAGGAGGGAGAGAGGATGTTTGAACACCATACAACATGAAAGAAAAACAAGGAAAATATCCAAAGTCACCGTCATTATCTGGAACCATTTCAATGGAAGCAAAAATAAACATGGATTAAAAAATCAGCAGTGTAAATAAAAGAACCCCCATACAAATCCTTAAGCAAAATAGTGTTGTGGAACAGATAGTCACAGTGATTGATAAATGGTTTCTAGGGATATTATCTCAACCTTTGTAAGGTATTTTGTGTTCATGGTTCCAAACTGACAGTATTAAGGTCAGGATGTTGCTTTTGAATCATTGTTGAATTCTGATTGTGTTGAAGAAGGGTTATTCTTTCTCTAGGCCAATTATGAAATTGCTTGAATATCTTGCAACTAGGGAAAAATTAGCATTCAAACTTGGTCAATTTATTTTCCAGTGATATGAAATAAAAGACAAAAGAAACTTAATTGGTGTTTTAGGTGCGAACAATCTGAATGTTAAATATATATATGTTCTTCAAAGAGATTTTTGAATCAGCTCATTATGGAAAACATGCCAAACTTTAAAATAGAAAACTATTGATTGGTGTGAAGAAAGCCAGCGTCTGTTTCTTTTCTTGATGAAATGAAATGCAAATGAGTCATAGTTTATAAACAACACTTTCATTTAGCACATCTGTGTATGCATGTGAAATATGCCACACTGGCCTTCTTGTTAATAAAAATACCTAAGAGTAACTTGGATAGGAATGCTAGAAAGTCAGGTCCTTCTAATCTACCATATGGTATTTTGGAAGTCTCCATATGGTAAAGAGTTTATCCAAGGAATAAGGTACCAGAGACCCAGCCAGAATTAAGGATAGGCCTTAATTTGCTCTCTAAGTTCCAAGGCAGGTGAAGCTCTTTATTGCTGAGGGACCTGTATGAGCATAGGGTTAAAGAGGCCATGATCTAATGGATGATGGATCCTGCCTCTTTGGGCTCAGAGCCCAGGCAAAGGAAACCAGAAAGGGCACTATGTCATCCATTTCTGCTAAGATACAGAATAGCATAGTATCTTTTGCCAGAAGAGAGTGTCAGTCAGTCTCGAGAATGAGGCTTGCAATACTGAGCTTTGAGATAAAGAAGAACGTTGGGAGTGATGCTCAGGAAAAGAAGAGGAAGCTTATGCCTGGGGTGAACCATTACAGACCCAGATGTTGTGTTCAGACTAGCAGCATCAATATCACCCAAGTACTTGCTAGAACCCAAAATTGTCAGCCATGTCTCAGACCTAATGGTTAGAAACAGGAAGGGTGCAGACTGGTAATCTACATTGAGCGAGCTCAGTACGTGGCTTAAGAACTATGGTTACCCACTGGCTAATCAGCTGTTAACTGGAGTTTGTACTGGTCATGCTTATATAGGCAAGAACTACTGTAATTGGAGTAAAAAGGTTAGATAAATGATTTCTCTGGCTCTTTCAAACTTTTGTTGTTGAAAAAAAATGCTTATTACATTTTGAAAACTTCTGTGTGCATGGCTGTGTACTTGGTCTCTCTGCTACATTATTTACTCATTCCTGTCAATCAGACTCTATTAATTAAGTGCTATTTTAATTTCCATTTTACAGATGAAGAGACAATGGGATTAAGAATCTTATTAAAGCCTTGGAAGCTAATAAGTAGTAGAGCTGAAATTTGAACCCAGGGAGTTTCACAAAAATGAACTAGTCCTTCTTAACCACCAAGCTGAACTGTGTGGAGTCTTAATTTCCCATCACACCCTTTGTGTGCAGAACACTGTGGAGCATGCATACTCTGGCGATGCTTCTTGGTTAGTACTTTCCTTCCTTGGGTGTGATGTCAACGTGGCATGTTGTGCTAATTCATGGCTTGTGCATTGTGATAGTAAACAATGTCAACACATCAATGTTCAGAAGAGCTGAGGATCTGTGAACCGGACTTTGTACATACTGTGTTTTAATCTTCCACTTGGTGAATTTATACCCTCTCTCTCCTCCCTATAAGCTTTCCCTTGTCATAATATGCATAGTTTACCATTTTCTACTTGAGAGTTTCCTATGTCACATTGGCACCTTCTGCTGTTTTAGGACAAGGGTAAAACTAATGAGGTTCAACGATTTTAAATCAGCCAAAATATTGTTGTGGGATAAGCATCCAATTATTCTTTGTTTTTTCCTTTCCTGTTGGCAAGTTTTCTGTAATTGGAAACATTGTGGTGACACTGTTTTAAATTCCAAGAGTGGAAGTATTTCTGTCGCATACACCTCCTGTCCCTGTGTGTATGACTGATTGGGCATGGGTCAAAGAGACTTGAAACATTAATTTTAATTCAGTACTGGCTCCAGAGAGACAAGTTAATTTTCTAAATCAGTCTGGTGAGGGCTGGAAATAAGAAATGCATTCAAAGAAAAATGTCTCGGACTCTGCTAAAACAATTATGAGGTAATAGACTCAGGAGTAAACTGGTCACCAAGGTTTCAGAACATTTCTAGGATGTCGTGAGTCACTTGTCAAAAACCCTAGGTTCTAAATTTTACTCATTCTAAGAGAAATGGATTCTTCATATTTCACTGTCTCTGATACAGTGTGTTTGTGTGTAATTGATGGATGTGTGCTAAGATGCCAACCTGCTAGTTTTCAACAAGGCAGGAATAGATATGGTAATTTCATAGACATTTGTAACAGAAGGAATCCTGACAATATGTTACATTTTGTGTTTAATTATAGGAAAGCACTTATATAGTTTACTGTCTTAATAACTTAAGTCTATGGATCAGGGACCGTACTCTGTTGATCAGCGTATCTCCATCTTCCCAAACGGAAACCCTGTACCTGGTAACCAACCAGTTACCCATTGTCTCCTACCCTAGTTGCTAGCAATCACTATTCTAACCCACATTTCTAGAACTTTGCCCAAACACTTTGTAGGTCCTAAGCAAAATCATCCAACGTTGGATTAAGCTGTCATGATCACAGACATATGTTCAAATACCCTTACTTTTAAAGACTGAACACATGCCACTGTATGTGCACATGTATAGATACACAATTTTATCGACTTACTCACCTATTGATGAATACCTGAGCTGCTTCTGCCTTTTGGGTATTGTGCATATTCCTGCAATATACATGGATGTGCAACACGTGTGCAAGTCTCTGCTTATCTTCCTTTGGGTATATTCCCTGAAACAGAATTTTTGGATCATCTATGTTTAACATTTTTTTATGTGGAACTGGGATTAAAGTCAGGACATTGATATAGTAGGGCAGTGCTATAGCATTATGTTATACTTAGGACTATAACACTACGTCATAAGCTTATCTGTCTATCTATGAGATGGAAACTCACTAAGTTTTCTGGGCTAAGCTTGGGCTTGAAAATTTTTTGCCACTGTGTCCTTAGAAGATATTTAGGTTTTTTTTTTTTAAGCCATCCCTTTTTAAAGATTTTATTTACACAAATGAACATTTTGTCAGCATGTGTATGTGTACCATATGCGTACCTGGTGACCACAGAAGCCAGAAGAGGGGGTTGTGATCTACTATGTGGGTGCTGGGAGTCTAACTTGGATCCTCTGCAAGAACATCAAATTCTCTTCTTAACCAATGAGCCATTCCTCCAGTCCTGAGGAGCCATCTTGTTTTACAGAATGGCAAACCCATTTCACACTCACGCTGGTGGTGTGCATGATTACCAGACTCACTGCATGTTGGCCAATATTGGTTATTTTGTGCTTGATTTGACAGTAGCCTTTCTAGCCTCTCTGTCTCTCCATTTTCTCTTTCTGGAGTTTGCTTTAAAGGGTCTATTCTATTTGTGAGATCCCTATCCAATAAAGAAGGGATCTTATGAGGCCTCCCGGACACCCCAGCTTCTAAAACATCACTTCATGATGAGGTGTTTACATATGAACTCTGCAGGGACAAACTGAGATCACAGCACAACATAAGAACACTTACAGTGTATGTGTGTGTGTGTGTGTGTATGAAAGAGAATATTTATATACATGTTTGTATGTATACATGTAGTATGTATATGTGTGTGTTTGGTCTGTTTGTATGTGTGAGCATGTAGTGTGTGTGTGTGTGTGTGTGTGTGTGTGTGTGTGTGTGAGTGAGTGTGTAGGTCAGAGATCAGTAGATCAGTGGTCACTCTGATGGTCTGATATCTTATCTGATCCCTCTCCATCTTGGTTTTGAGGCCGAGTCTCCACATAAACCTGAGTTTACTGATCAATTAGCCTGTGATCTTGGTGAGCCTGTGAGACCCCAGGCTCCTCCTTCCTGGGCTCTGTAATCAGGTCCTCAGCTTCCTTAGCGAGCACTTTACCCACTGAGCCACTGCAAATGGTTTCTGATCAAAAGTTCAAGTCAGTGACTCAGCATTCTCCAGCTCCTTGTGTTAGCCTGGAAGAGAAGTTAGTTACTATCATCTTAGGGATAAATTTTTTGCCACCATTATAATCACTGTTTTTTTTTTCCATTTTTTATTAGGTATTTAGCTCATTTACATTTCCAATGCTATACCAAAAGTCCCCCATAGCCACCCACCCCCACTCCCCTACCCACCCACTCCCCCTTTTTGGCCCTGGCGTTCCCCTGTACTGGGGCATATAAAGTTTGCATGTCCAATGGGCCTCTCTTTCCAGTGATGGCCGACTAGGCCATCTTTTGATACATATGCAGCTAGAGTCAAGAGCTCCGGGGTACTGGTTAGTTCATAATGTTGTTCCACCTATAGGGTTGCAGATGCCTTTAGCTCCTTGGCTACTTTCTCTAGCTCCTCCATTGGGAGCCCTGTGATCCATCCATTAGCTGACTGTGAGCATCCACTTCTGTGTTTGCTAGGCCCCGGCATAGTCTCACAAGAGACAGCTACATCTGGGTCCTTTCGATAAAATCTTGCTAGTTTATGCAATGGTGTCAGCGTTTGGATGCTGATTATGGGGTGGATCCCTGGATATGGCAGTCTCTACATGGTCCATCCTTTCATCTCAGCTCCAAACTTTGTCTCTGTAACTC
The DNA here is from genome assembly GCF_000001635.26 of Mus musculus. Lineage (NCBI taxonomy): Eukaryota > Metazoa > Chordata > Mammalia > Rodentia > Muridae > Mus > Mus musculus. Next base: position 70,788,945 of record NC_000084.6, read on the forward strand.
CTTCCATGGGTGTTTTGTTCCCAATTCTAAGGAGGGGCATAGTGTCGACACTTCAGTCTTCATTCTTCTTGAGTTTCATGTGTTTAGCAAATTGTATCTTATATCTTGGGTATCCTAGGTTTGGGGCTAATATCCACTTATCAGTGAGTACATATTGTGTGAGTTCCTTTGTGAATGTGTTACCTCACTCAGGATGATGCCCTCCAGGTCCATCCATTTGCCTTGGAATTTCATAAATTCATTCTTTTTAATAGCTGAGTAGTACTCCATTGTGTAGATGTACCACATTTTCTGTATCCATTCCTCTGTTGAGGGGCATCTGGGTTCTTTCCAGCTTCTGGCTATTATAAATAAGGCTGCTATGAACATAGTGGAGCATGTGTCCTTCTTACCAGTTGGGGCATCTTCTGGATATATGCCCAGGAGAGGTATTGCTGGATCCTCCGGTAGTACTATGTCCAATTTTCTGAGCAACTGCCAGACTGATTTCCAGAGTGGTTGTACAAGCCTGCAATCCCACCAACAATGGAGGAGTGTTCCTCTTTCTCCACATCCACACCAGCATCTGCTGTCACCTGAATTTTTGACCTTAGCCATTCTGACTGGTGTGAGGTAGAATCTCAGGGTTGTTTTGATTTGCATTTCCCTGATGATTAAGGATGTTGAACATTTTTTCAGGTGCTTCTCTGCCATTCAGTATTCCTCAGGTGAGAATTCTTTGTTCAGTTCTGAGCCCCATTTTTTAATAGGGTTATATGATTTTCTGAAGTCCACCTTCTTGAGTTCTTTATATATGTTGTATATTAGTCCCCTATCTGATTTAAGATAGGTAAAGATCCTTTTCCAATCTGTTGGTGGTCTTTTTGTCTCATTGACGGTGTCTTTTGCCTTGCAGAAACTTTGGAGTTTCATTAGGTCCCATTTGTCAATTCTCGATCTTACAGCACAAGCCATTGCTGTTCTGTTCAGGAATTTTTCCCCTGTGCCCATATCTTCAAGGCTTTTCCCCACTTTCTCCTCTATAAGTTTCAATGTCTCTGGTTTTATGTGAAGTTCCTTGATCCACTTAGATTTGACCTTAGTACAAGGAGATAAGTATGGATCGATTCGCATTCTTCTACATGATAACAACCAGTTGTGCCAGCACCAATAGTTGAAAATACTGCCTTTCTTCCACTGGATGGTTTTAGCTCCCTTGTCGAAGATCAAGTGACCATAGGTGTATGGGCTCATTTCTGGTTCTTCAATTCTATTCCATTGGTCTACTTTTCTGTCTCTATACCAGTACCATGTAGTTTTTATCACAATTGCTCTGTAGTAAAGCTTTAGGTCAGGCATGGTGATTCCACCAGAGGTTCTTTTATCCTTGAGAAGAGTTTTTGCTATCCTAGGTTTTTTGTTATTCCAGATGAATTTGCAAATTGCTCCTTCTAATTCGTTGAAGAATTGAGTTGGAATTTTGATGGGGATTGCATTGAATCTGTAGATTGCTTTTGGCAAGATAGCCATTTTTACAATGTTGATCCTGCCAATCCATGAGCATGGGAGATCTTTCCATCTTCTGAGATCTTCTTTAATTTCTTTCTTCAGAGATATGAAGTTTTTATCATACAGATCTTTCACTTCCTTAGCTAGAGTCACGCCAAGATATTTTATATTATTTGTGACTATTGAGAAGGGTGTTGTTTCCCTAATTTCTTTCTCAGCCTGTTTATTCTTTGTATAGAGAAAGGCCATTGACTTGTTTGAGTTTATTTTATATCCAGCTACTTCACAGAAGCTGTTTATCAGGTTTAGGAGTTCTCTGGTAGAATTTTTAGGGTCACTTATATATACTATCATATCATCTGCAAAAAGTGATATTTTGACTTCCTCTTTTCCAATTTGTATCCCCTTGATCTCCTTTTGTTGTCGAATTGCTCTGGCTAATACTTCAAGTACTATGTTGAAAAGGTAGGGAGAAAGTTGGCAGCCTTGTCTAGTCCCTGATTTTAGTGGGATTGCTTACAGCTTCTCTCCATTTACTTTGATGTTGGCTCTGGTTTGCTGTAGATTGCTTTTATCATGTTTAGGTATGGGCCTTGAATTCCTGATCTTTCCAAGACTTTTATCATGAATGGGTGTTGGATCTTGTCAAATGCTTTTTCTGCATCTAATGAGATGATCATGTGGTTTTTGTCTTTGAGTTTGTTTATATAATGGATTACATTGATGGATTTTCGTATATTAAACCATCCCTGCATCCCTGGAATAAAACCTACTTGGTCAGGATGGATGATTGCTTTAATGTGTTCTTGGATTCTGTTAGTGAGAATTTTATTGAGGATTTTTGCATCGATATTCATAAGAGAAATTGGTCTGAAGTTCTCTATCTTTGTTTGGTCTTTCTGTGCTTTAGGTATCAGAGTAATAGTGGCTTCATAAAATGAGTTGGGTAGAGTACCTTCTACTTCTATTTTGTGAAATAGTTTGTGCAGAACTGGAATTAGATCTTCTTTGAAGGTCTGATAGAACTCTGCACTAAACCCGTCTGGTCCTGGGATTTTTTTGGCTGGGAGACTATTAATAACTGCTTCTATTTCTTTAGGTGATATGGGACTGTTTAGATGGTCAACTTGATCCTGATTCAACTTTGGTACCTGGTATCTGTCCAGAAATTTGTCCATTTCGTCCAGGTTTTCCAGTTTTGTTGAGTATAGCCTTTTGTAGAAGGATCTGATGGTGTTTTGGATTTCTTCAGGATCTGTTGTTATGTTTCCCTTTTCATTTCTCATTTTGTTAATTAGGATTTTGTGCCTGTGCCCTTTAGTGAGTCTAGCTAAGGGTTTATCTATCTTGTTGATTTTCTCAAAGAACCAACTCCTCGTTTGGTTAATTCTTTGAATAGTTCTTGTTTCCACTTGGTTGATTTCACCCCTGAGTTTGATTATTTCCTGCCGTCTACTCCTCTTGGGTGAATTTGCTTCCTTTTTTTCTAGAGCTTTTAGATGTGTTGTCAAGCTGCTAGTATGTGCTCTCTCCCGTTTCTTCTTGGAGGCACTCAGAGCTATGAGTTTCCCTCTTAGAAATGCTTTCATTGTGTCCCATAGGTTTTGTTACGTTGTGGCTTCATTTTCATTAAACTCTAAAAAGTCTTTAATTTCTTTCTTTATTCCTTCCTTGACCAAGGTATCATTGAGAAGAGTGTTGTTCAGTTTCCACGTGAATGTTGGCTTTCCATTATTTATGTTGTTATTGAAGATCAGTCTTAGGCCATGGTGGTCTGATTGGATACATGGGACAATTTCAATATTTTTGTATCTGTTGAGGCCTGTTTTGTGTCCATTTATATGGTCAATTTTGGAGAAGGTCCCATGAGGTGCTGAGAAGAAGGTATATCCTTTTGTTTTAGGATAAAATGTTCTGTAGATATCTGTCAGGTCCATTTGTTTCATAACTTCTGTTAGTTTCACTGTGTCCCTGTTTAGTTTCTGTTTCCATGATCTGTCCATTAATGAAAGTGGTGTGTTGAAGTCTCCCACTATTATTGTGTGAGGTGCAATGTGTTCTTTGAGCTTTACTAAAGTTTCTTTAATGAATGTGGCTTGCATTGCATTTGGACCGTAGATATTCAGAATTGAGAGTTCCTCTTGGAGGATTTTACCTTTGATGAGTACGAAGTGCCCCTCCTTGTCTTTTTTGATAACTTTGGGTTGGAAGTCGATTTTATCCGATAGTAGAATGGCTACTCCAGCTTGTTTCTTCAGACCATTTGCTTGGAAAATTGTTTTCCAGCCTTTCACTCTGAGGTAGTGTCTGTCTTTTTCCCTGAGATGGGTTTCCTATAAGCAGCAGAATGTTGGGTCCTGTTTGTGTAGCCAGTCTGTTAGTCTATGTCTTTTTATTGGGGAATTGAGTCCATTGATATTAAGAGATATTAAGGAAAAGTAATTGTTGCTTCCTTTTATTTTTGTTGTTAGAGTTGGCATTCTGTTCTTGTGGCTGTCTTCTTTTTGGTTTGTTGAGGGATTACTTTCTTGCTTGTTCTAGGGCATGGTTTCTGTCCTTGTATTGCTTCTTTTCTGTTATTATGCTTTGAAGGGCTGGATTTGTGGAAAGATATTGTGTGAATTTGGTTTTGTCGTGGAATACTTTGGTTTCTCCATCTATGGTAATTGAGAGTTTGGCTGGGTATAGTAGCCTGGGCTGGCATTTGTGTTCTCTAGTGTCTGTATAACATCTGTCCAGGCTCTTCTGGCTTTCATAGTCTCTGGTGAAAAGTCTGGTGTAATTCTGATAGGCCTTCCTTTATATGTTACTTGACCTTTCTCCCTTACTGCTTTTAATATTCTATCTTTATTTAGTGCATTTGTTGTTCTGATTATTATGTGTTGGGAGGAATTTCTTTTCTGGTCCAGTCTATTTGGAGCTCTGTAGGCTTCTTGTATGATCATGGGCATCTCTTTCTTTATGTTTGGGATGTTTTCTTCTATTATTTTGTTGAAGATATTAGCTGGCCCTTTAAGTTGAAAATCTTCATTCTCATCAATTCCTATTATCTGTAGGTTTGATCTTCTCATTGTGTCCTGGATTTCCTGGATGTTTTTAGTTGGGATCCTTTTGCATTTTGTATTTTATTTGATTGTTGTGTCGATGTTCTCTATGGAATCTTCTGCACCTGAGATTCTCTCTTCCATTTCTTGTATTCTGTTGCTGATGCTCGCATCTATGGTTCCAGATCTCTTTCCTAGGGTTTCTATCTCCAGAGTTGCCTCGCTTTGGGTTTTCTTTATTGTGTCTACTTCCCTTTTTAGTTCTAGTATGGTTTTGTTCATTTCCATTACCTATTTGGATGTGTTTTCCTGTTTTTCTTTAAGGACTTCTACCTGTTTGGCTGTGTTTTCCTGCTTTTCTTTAAGGGCCTGTAACTCTTTAGCAGTGCTCTCCTGTAATTCTTTAAGTGACTTATGCAAGTTCTTCTTGATGTCCTCTATCATCATCATGAGAAATGTTTTTAAATCTGTGTCTAGATTTTCGGTTGTGTTGGGGTGCCCAGGACTAGGTGGGGTGGGAGTGCTGCGTTCTGATGATGGTGAGTAGTCTTTATTTCTGTTAGTAGGATTCTTACGTTTGCCTTTTGCCATCTGGTAATCTCTGAAGCTAGCTGTTATAGTTGTCTCTGTTAAGAGCTTGTTCTTCAGGTGACTCTGTTAGCCTCTATAAGCAGACCTGGGAGGGTAGCACTCTTCTTAGTTTCAGTGGGCAGAGTATTCTCTGCAGGCAAGCTCTCTTCTTGCAGGGAAGGTACCCAGATATCTGGTGTTCGAACCGGACTCCTGGCAGAAGTTGTGTTCCACTCACTAGAGGTCTTAGGATCCCGTGTGGAATCCTGCGTGGGCCCTTGGGGGTGTCAGCTCAAGTGGAGCGGAAGGGGCTTGTGCCCTAGGTCAGGCCCGGGTAGTCTGCTTCCCTATGTACCGCAGTCTCAGGTTCCATGCGATTGGATTGGGGCAGGCGCTGTTTTCCTCTCACCAGAGGTCTTAGGATCCCGTGGGGAATCCTGTGTGGGCCCTTGCGTGTGTCGGGCGGCTCTGCTGGCAAGGTAGCCCGGGGCTCGAGTCATAATCATTGTTAATACCATCAATCTGCATTTAGGAGATTGATTTTATTCTGCTGGAGTATTAATTGCATTTTGTTAATATCTAATATTGATAAATAAAATGAGCCTGAATAGGGAGCATATATTTCCTCTAAAGGAAAAAAAAATCCCCAGAAGTGAGATAAGCATCTTATGTCCTCTCTGAACCAGGTTTGGTTCTCTAGTCTTTCCTTGTGATGATTTTATCCAAGGCTGGTGACAAGATGGCAGTAGGAGTTCCAGGCATGACTCAAGTTCATGTTACTTGCTATGAAGGGAAAAGACTTTTGTTTTCTTTGCGGTTCGTCCTTCTTGTCCCACCATCACTTGTGTCTTCAACATCTCATTACGTGGAATCTGTGACACAGCCTAGATCGATACCTACCAAGGCTTAGAATTTTGGCTCACCATGTGGATGGCTGATGATTTAGTTTCCTGAAAGTACACTTCATGGAAAGAACAGGCTGATACTAAACAAGAGAATCATTTTTTCTTTTCTTCCTTTTTTTAAACTTTTTTAAAATTGGATATTTTATTTACTTACATTTCAAATGTTATCCCCTTTCCCAGTTTCCCCTTTGCATTCCCCCTATTCCATCTCCCCTTACCCTGGTTCTATGTGGGTACTCTCCCACCCACCTACCTATTCCCACCTCACTACCCTAGCATTCCTCTACACTGGGGCCTCAAGCCTTCACAGGGCCAAGGGCCTCCCCTCACATTGATGCCAGATAAGGCCCCTTCATATTCTTCAGTCTTTCCTGTAACTCCTCCATTGGGGTCCTTGTGCTCAATCCGGAAACAGGAGAATCTTGAAAGGAGTCAGGGACATCATGACAGTTTTTAAGCAGCTGTAGTGTCTGTTTCCTATTTCTTATTTCTCACCCTGAGTTTTTACATACTTTTTTGGATATTTTTGCATACACAGTGCAGTGGATACCTTAATGATAGGCCTTAAGTCTCCTGTTCTAAAGCCAATGAAATACAACAATGACTCTCACAGGAAGCAATTCTGGAAGGGGTAATAGTGGCCCTTGTGTCTTGGGTGTAGTCAAAAACCACTTAGTTGTGCTTAACGATTACTCAGTAGAAGGGAATTTGTGCCTGACACTGTAATCTTAGCCCATTATCCATGGCTGGTGAGGCCGTAGATCTTAGATAGAAACCTAATATTGTTATTTTTCAGAAACCATCATAAATTTGAGCTGTATTCTAAATACCTATCCTTATATCCATAGGCAAGTGTGGCTCCCAGCCATCACCACAGAAGCTTCCTTTTGCAGTAGATGGACACCATCAAGCAAAGCCACACCAGGTCAACTGCGGAGAGCAACTAACCAGAGAGTGTCCAGCCCCAGTTAATATGTTGTAACGTAATCCCTATATCCTAGGCTCAGGGAACATTGCAGAACAGGAGGTAAAAAGATTGTAAGAGCCAGAACACAAGGGCATCTCCTGCAAGAGCATGTCTTCTTAAAAACAAAAGCAACAAACAAACAAACAAGAAAACAAACAAGAAAACAACTCCCCAAAAACAAACAAAAAATCAAAAGCCAAAAAAGATCTCAAAACAAAACCCAAATCGAAAAAAAAAACCAAGAAAATAGATACAAATGTGTCCGTGTGCACGTGTGTGTGTGTGTGTGTGTGTGTGTGTGTGTGGTGTTTATGTGAGAGGAATTGTGGAGTGAATATGGAGTTGATGGGAGGAGTTGGGAATGAATATGATTAAGATACACTGTATGAAATTCTCAAAACATAACAAAATACATTAATAAAAAGGAAAATATTAAGAAAAAGTACTGAAGTAAATAACCATAGGAGGCAGGGGTAGGGAGGGACTTGGATGGGAGAGGAGAGGGGGAAGGGAAAGGGGAACAGGATCAGGTATGGGGGGGCAGGAAAGAAGCCCAGAGGACCAGGAGAATGAATGGAAATAAGCAGCCTCAGTGGGACGGGGATGGGGGGGTAGGAGGTGGGGGAACCCTCTAGAAAGTACCAGAGACCAGGGAGATGAGAGAGTCTCAGAACTCAATAGGGGTGGCTTACCCAAAATGCCCAACAATGGGGAGAGGGAACTCTAAGAGTTCACCTCCTGTAGATAGATAGGGCCTCAAGTGGAGGGATGGGGTTACCAACCCAGAGTCAAAATTTCCGACCCAGAATTGTTCCTATCTAATAGAACTGCAGGGACAAAAATGGAGAAGAGACTGAAGGAAAAGCAGTCCAATGACAGGTCCACCTTGGGATCTTTCTCATGGTGGCGGGGGGGGGGGGGTGTGGGTGGGGGAGGGCACCAAGGCCTGAATCTATTACTGAATTTACGATGTGTTTATAGATAGACGCTTAGCATGGCTGTCATCTGAGAGGCTCTACCAGCCCCTGACTGAGACAGACGCAGATACACCCAACTATTGGACTGAAGTCTGGGACCTCTATGGTTGAATTTGGGGAAGGATTGAAGAAGCTGAAGGGGAGGGTGACCTTATAGGAAGGCCAGCATTTTCAGCTAACACAGACCCCAGGGAGCTTTCAGAGACTGAGCCACCAACTAGGCATCATACGCGGGCTGGTCGGAGAAACCCTGCACATGTATAACAGAGGACTGTCTGGTCTGGCCTCAGTGGGAGATCAGGTCCCCAATCCTGAAGAGACTTAAGGCCCCAATGAAGGGTGAGGCCTGGTTGGGGGTAGTATCCTCTCGGATACAAGGGAGAGGAGAAATGGGATGAGAAACTGTGGAGGGGGGACTGGGAGGGAGGTAATGGCTGGAATGTAAATATATAAAATAATTAAAAAAAAAAACTAAAAAAGAAATACCTGACCCCGCCCCCCACACACACACCAAAAAAAAAAAAAAAAAAAAAAAGAAAGAAAGAAAGAAAGAAAAGAGAAAAAAAAGAGGGAGGCTTCTGAAGAAATTTCTATGACTTTTGAGAACTTAAAATGGTGTTTGTGTGTGTGTGTGTGTATGTGTGTGCATGTGTGTATTTTAAAATTTAAAGCATTTAAAAAATTATCTCCTTTTTTGAGATTTTTTTTATTAGATATTTTCTTTATATGCATTTCAAATACTATCCGGAAAGTTCCCTATTTAACCCCCCCCCCGCCCTGCTCCCCTACTCACCCACTCCTACTTCTTGGCCCTGGCATTCCCCTGTACTGGGGCATATAAAGTTTGCAAGAACAAGGGGCCTCTCTTCCCAGCGATGGCCAACTAGGCCATCTTCTGCTACATATGCAGCTAGAGACATGAGCTCTGGGGTACTGGTTAGTTCATATTTTTGTTCCACCTATAGGGTTGCAGACCCTTTCAGCTCCTTGGGTGCTTTCTCTAAGCTTCTCCATTGGGGGCCCTGTGTTCCATCTTATAGATGACTGTGAGCATCCACTTCTGTATTTGCCAGGCACTGGCATAGCCTCATACAAGACAGATATAGTAGGGTCCCTTCAGCAAAATTTTGCTGGCGTATGCAATAGTGTTTGGACTTGGTGGCTGATTATGGGTTTAAAGCATTTTTACTTAAAATAATAATAACATTACTTTTCCCTTCTCTTTCCTCCCTTTCATTTCTCCCATGCCTCCCCAGCTCTTAAATTGATAGTCACTTTTACTTTGTTGTTTTTACATATATGCATACATGTATGTATATGTATATAATGTATGCATAGATATTTAGATGCAACAAGATTATTTATTTATTGGTGTATATCATTTCAGGGATGGCCAGTTTGTATTAGATAACCAATAAAAGATTCACTTTTAAAAATGAACACAATCTCTTTCATAATCCACAAGCTCTTTAATATATCAAAGCCAAAAGGAACCTTTTGAGATGCCTAGTGTAAGCTCTTGATTTGGAAATGGAGACTCAGTCAACAGGCGCTTAGCAGAAGCTACAACAACAGACCCATGGACAGCCCTAATGAGATTACAATGTAATGATGGCTATTTTCACTACTTGAAAGCAAATCTTCTTTGATTATGATGAACAGTTCTTTATTGTATAATGAAGCTGAAGGTTAGAATGAGAGTTTCAGAAGTAGCTATTGCAGGCAGGGGTGTTACCTTTCTCTGTAGAGTGTCAGAGCACCTCTGCTTCAGATATATATATATATATATATATATATATATATATATATTCAGTAAAATCCCTTAAGTAGCCCTAGGCAATGTGGAATAAGTGGGAGCAACGGAGTCCCACTTAACATTTATTTTTAGAGAACCACTACCGAGGCAGCATTTGATCAGTGGCCTGTGATTTCCTTGCTTTGGTGATGAACATCCTAAAGGCTGGCTTTCCACTTGCTGCTCCGACATGAAATGGTTTAAGAAGGTCCAGAGATGTTGATCAGACTCCAAATTTTATACTTTCCCCCACACCCAAAATTAAGGGCATGACCTCCCACTTTGTTTGCATGATAAGAACTATTCTTTCTGCAGTCAATTTATCACAACAACCAACATGATCAGTGTATTAAGCTGATTCACAGTTGATTTCCCTGAACAGATCGGCCAAACAGTCATTATGTGGTGTGCTCCTGCCAAGGCAGAAACTTGATGTCATTTAGACAGATACTTACACGTCCAGGAGCTAATCTAGCTGAACATCAGTTTACTGGTAATCTACATTTTTTTTCACTGAGCCTAATATGAGAATATCCAATTAAATCATATTGTGGAGAGGGCACAGCTTGCCTTAGAATTAATTTAACCAAATAATTAGGAAACTTCTGAAGTTGTTGCAAATAGTGGCAACAGGGACTCATTTGCAAATTGCCTAAGCATTTTTATTTCGGGAGACACAGGTCATCTATTTTTGTCTGGGAAGTCACAGGATGGGTGTGTGTCCGAGAGTCTAAATTGAGGAAATGCAATTTGTATGGAGAGAAATGACTTTCAAACTCTCAGAAGTCAGAGCAGGGCCTTGTTTTGTTGGAGCAGTCACTGAGGAGAGTCTCAGGGGCTTTGCTTCCTGCTACTGAGTTTTGTTGAACTTTGCTTTCCTACATGGAGGGAAGCTGGCTTCCTCAATGACCATTTAAGTAGAGTTTTAAAGTTTTCATCCATGGTGGGAGTTAAAATGATCTCACCTTGATTTTTAAAAGCTTTTCTGCTGCTTCTATTATCTCCATCCCATCCCCATTTCAGGGATTCCCTATTTCCTTCTCCATTTTCCTCTAACCCAAGCAAAGAGCAGACTTGTGTCCAGAGCTGCTTTGGCTGTCTGCTGGGAGAACAGACTCCATTTCTACAGTTCTCCTAGGTTGTGCTTTTTGAACTGGGTTCAGGGCATAAGGAAAGGGGCCATCTTCCTTCATACCATAATTGTATAAGGACAAACACTTAGGTTTGCTCCTCAGCTGGTGAATCCGATCACTGAAAGGATCCAACACTCCTAGATCTTCACTGGAACCATTCATCCATTGATTCATTCATAGTTGCATAGCATTGGGAAGTGGTGTGAGAGAGCAGGAGGCAGTGTTATCAGGGACAGGTCTTTGGTTGCTGTACTTCCTTCCTGTCTGTCTCTTCATTTCCTGTCTGCTGTGAAGTTCTTTACCTTGCTCTTCAATCTCCTGAAAATGACATATTTTTTGTTTTTTACCATGACCTCAAGAATAACCAAACAATGGACAAAGGAACAAAATCTCAGAAATCGTGAGCCAGACTTGAGCTCTCCCCACTTCAGGTGTTTTCTCAGCTATTTTATCACAGCAGTGGAAAGTTTAACTGACAGCTGCAGCTCAAGAACCAGGTGTCTTCACCATGGCACTTGCAATTATTGTTTCACTAAGTGAGAACGTTCATACTGGAAGTGTTGAGTTTATCCCACCTGTTTGCTGTCTGTGTCTTCCTCCTAGTTCTCTGGACTTTTGTTGATGGCCTCAAGGAACTGGGTAAAAGTGTGTACATTAGGGCTCTCCCAGAGGGCAGTCTTTGCTTCTTGAGCATCCTTAAGACCATTTTCTCTTTCTGTGGGATTTCTGACTGTAGCTTGGTATCTTCTTTCCTATCTCAGAGGCCTCAGTTTGGGCATTCTACCTGACATCGTGTTGCTACTGAATCCCCCTTGAAAGGGTTCCCAGCAGAAAGGCCTCACTCCATAGATGTATAACCATTAAGTTATATGTAGCTTGTGCTTAGACATGCCCTACACTAGGAGTTTAGTGCTCAGAGGGCACCACAATAAATACCCTAAAAACTTCATCATTGAATTTAAATGAAGTCCAATGGGAAAACACAGTGTGTACTGGAGGCTCAGTCTTAACTTCTCAACAAACATGAATTCTACTGTGTCTTTACTACCCTGGATAGGTTCTTCCATGATACTTTGTCACTTCCATAGCCAAACTTTTTGGCTACATTATGGGTTCTTATTTCTACCATCCTTCTCCACTCTTATTCCTTCCAACCCCCAACACTAGGTAGGTAAGAAAGAAGGCTAGACGGGCTGCTGATTAGGGGCATCAATTAGGGGTGTCGGGTTCGTTGGGGGCAATTTTGCTCTTCATCCTCAGGATATCTCCAACCAGCAACCAACAATCAGTAATCAGCAACCAGCAACAACAGCAGCAGCAGCCAGCAGCAGCAACAGGAGTAGTAGTGGCTGCAGCCCCTCTTGGGAGCTCTAGATTTTTATACCTACTTATGAGGCCCGGAGTTCCAAATATACACTTGCAGAAACTATCCGCAGCTGACAAAAATCACACTCCTTTGAGAGCTTGAAGGAAATCATCGTCAGCCGCTGTAGACAATCTGAAGCAGCCCTGTATTCCACACCTGGGAATAAAACAAAAATATATTCCTATAAGATTTCTATGTTTTTAAAGAAAGCAAAATTCTTACTACACACTTCTTTGTGTCATGGGTTTGACCTGCCTCTCTCTCATCCTGCCCTTGTTCTGTATCTATTCTCTGCCTGTAGCAGTGGCTACTAGATGGGAACAGGACTGGCTGTGTAGAGACTTGGACAAGGAAAGCTTGGGATGAACACATGTTCTGCTGTACGTAGAAGCATACAAAGAGTGCTCACTCTTTGCCATGGGCTGGTGGGGCTATAGTGTTTTAGTGGGCAATCAGTGCTGGTCTCTTATTCCTTAATGCTTGGATCCTTGTCCAAGAATTAAGTGCATCCTGGCAGTAGAGTTGCAATTCCTTGGAATGGAACATACTATGGAATGAAATAATGTCTTTATTGCAACAGGAGATTGAGTCCAGGGATGCTTGGGTAAAGTCTTACCTTTTAATTTTACATTAGATCTCACTGAGTGAAGAAGTACGTATGGGAAGGATTGAGGAGTGACGGCCCAACCCATGCCTGCCTGCAGTGATCCCTTCTCCCACGGTAAGGTGGGTATCTTGATATGTAAATGAGGGTTTGTGTGTGTAGGTGGATCACTTATGTGTACCTTGTATGTGTGCATCTAGAGAAGGACCTTAGCTAGCATTCCTCAGGTGCTCTCTGTTTTGGAGACAGTGTCTTACTGACCTGAACTTTGCCAACCGACAGGGATTCAACTATTCCTCTGTCACTATCTCCTCAGTGCTGGGAGGTCAAATATGGCTTTACCTCTGTTTTGCATATCTATCCTCACGCTTTTGTGATAAGCACTTTCCTGCCTGCTCTTCCCCCAGCCCAGAGGCATGCATTAGTACTAAAACTGGTGGGACCGAAGATGTTCCTCGTTGTTTTCTTTCCACAACCTACCATCTCATTCCTGAACCCCTTTTTTCAGTATCCTCACCCCCACCTTTCAAGGAATCAGCAGGCCAAGTGTTGCAGGGTATTTAGAAGATGCTCATTCCAAGCATGTGGTGTTTTCACATGGCACCTGTGAGAACTCAGTAACATTGTGATCACCAAGCTCCTGGAATTTTTAGGTTTATAATCTGAGAGGATGATTATTTGAAACAAAGTCATTTCAGCTCTTGGCTTCCTTGTCCTTTTTTTCCTCCGTGGAAACAGATATTAATAAGAAGGGAAAACAAAACCACCACACTTGGCTAAATGGGCCTCACAAGTTAAAATAGAAGTTTAATAAAAATGCCAACAGCATGCCCAAGCTAGATCAAATCCTTGCATGGCCATGGGAGCTTTGCATAAATTCTCACCATTAATTGTGGAGCTACTGGCTGTACTTAGCTGTTAGCTAAGGGAGAAACCATTTTATCTAAGACTATACCTCTTGGTAAGTTGAGTAAGCTAAAATGGAGACCATATGTCCAGGAATACTTGGGGAGTAAAACTTGATCCTGGAGTTTTTTTTTGTTTTTTTTTTGTTTTTTTCATAAAAAAGAGCAGGAGATAGGTGGGCAGGGATTTAGAAGGAGTTAGCAGAGGGTACGTACAATAAAGAACATATTGAATGGAACTCTCAAAGAATTAATTAAAATCAATCCGGTGTTTTCACAAAAAATTGGGAAGAGTTCTACCTAAAGATCCAGTGACACTGCTCCTGAGCGTATAACCAAAAGATGCTCTGTCATCCCAGAAAGACTCCATTATGTCCATAGCGGCTTTGTTCCTAATAGCCCCAAACTGGAAACAACCCAGAAGCCCCTCAACTGGAGAAAACATGGCTCATTTACACAACGGAATACTATTCAGTTATAAAAAACAAGGACATCATAAATCACCCACGCAAATGGATGAAACTAGAAAATATCATTCTGAGTGACATAACCCAGACTCAAAAAGTGGTATGCACTCACTGATAAGTGGATATTAGCTGTAATGTACAGAATACCCATGATACAACTTACAGACCATAAGAAGTTAAACAAGAAGGAAGGCCCAAGTAAGGATCCTTGAATCCAATAATCATGGGAGACAAAGGGAGAGAGGGACCTGGGTGGAAGAGGGGAGGTGGATAGAGGGAAAGAATCATGTGTGGAAAAAGACAGGAGAGGCCCAGAGGGCCAGGAGAATGAATAGACATTTTCAGCTGCCAGGGATGGGTGTTGGGGAGGGGGATCGATAGGAAGTTCCAGAGACACAGAAAGGGGGAGACTCCCAGGAATCAATGAAGGTGACCTTAGCCTAGATGCCTAACAGTGGAGACAAGGAACCTGAAGAGGCCACCTCCTGTAGCCAGGCAGGAACCCCAGTAGAGGGGTAAGGACATCAACCCACCCACAAAACTCTCTACCAAAAATTTGTCCTTTCTAAAAGAAATGCAGGGACAAAGATGGAGCAGAGACTAAAGGAATGGTCAACTAATAATGGGCCCACCTGAGACCCATCCCATGGGCAAGCACTAATCCCTATTAATGATACTTGGTTATGCTTACAGACAAGAGCCTAGCATAACTGTTTTCTGAGAGGCTCTACCCAGCAGCTGACTGAAACAGATGCAGCCAAACATAGGCCAGAGATTGGAAACCTTTATGAAATAGTTAGGGTAAGGATTGAAGACTCTAAAGGGAATTGGAACTCCACAGAAAGACTAATAGTGTCACCTAACCTGGACCCCTGGGAGATCTCAAGAGACTGAGCTACCAGCCAAAAAGCATACACAGGATGGACCAAGGACCCCAGGACATATGTAACAGCGGACTGCTTTGTCCTGCCTCAGTGGGAGAGGATACGCCTAACCCAGCAGAGGCTTGATGCACAAGGGGAGGGGAGATGGGGGTGGAGCACCCTTTCAGAGGTGAAGGGGATGTGGGATGTGGGAAGGACTCTGTGATGGGGGGTGTCTTAGTCAGGGTTTCTATTCCTGCACAAACATCATGACCAAGAAACAGTTGGGGAGCAAAGGGTTTATTCATCTTACATTTTCCACATTGCTGTTCATCACCAAAGGAAGTCAGGACTGGAACTCAAGCAGGCCAGGAAGCAGGAACTGATGCAGAGGCCATGGAGGGATGTTCCTTACTGGCTTGCTTCCCCTGGCTTGCTCAGCTTGCTCTCTTATAGAACCCAAGACTACCAGCCCAGAGATGGTCCCACCCACAAGGGGCCTTTTGCCCTTGATCACTAATTGAGAAAATGCCTTACAGCTGGATCTCATGGAGGCATTTCCTCAACTGAAGCTCCTTTCTCTGTGATAACTCCAGCTTGTGTCAAGTAGATATAAAACTAGCCAGTACAGGGGGTGGGAGGAGGGGGTCAGCATTTGGGGTGTATATAAATAAATGAATAAATAAACAAACAAGTTGAAAATATCCATTGCTTGGCAAAGTGGCTTTGGGTAGGTAGGGCTGGAATTAGTACCACTCTAGTCTGTTTTGTGGATCCACATGAGGCAGGGGACATTTAATTTGAAATGACTAAGTTGATTCCTACATCTGAATGTAAATGTGTTTGAGAAATAGAACCAGATGCTTTTTATTCTAGGTCCAGGTGCGACTTATTGTTGATTTTTTGGCAACCACTGCCAAAAACCACTTGTCAGTTTCAAATATCAATATTTTGTGACTTTGACCCTCCGGTTGTTGTTTCTTTAAGTAGTGCCTTCATTCTCATTTTATTTTCCTTGTGAAAATGTATCTTCTGTTTCATTTCTCCTACTGAAAACTTAATCCTATCCCCTTGGTTCGTTGTTGCTTATGTTTCTGAATTAAGAAGGTCCGCCCTGTCCATTGGCTGACTGCCAAGCCTTCAGAGTTCAGAGTACGGGATGATCTGATGACAACATCCGGCTGACTTTTAAGGACCTCACATCTCTGCTGTTGTTTACCCACTCCAAATTCCATCTGGTCTTGCCGCTAGGAACCTTGACACCGTCTGCAAAACTTTTAATAAAGCCGTTTTGTTCCGAAGAGAGTGAAAATAGCAAGCTGAAGCCTGCTAGGGAAATGTCAGATTTGTGCTTCCCCTGGAAGAGGGGAGCTGGTGCGGGTTCGTGCGTGTTCATGCTGTGGGTGAACTTCCTTAGAGCACAGCCGCAGAGAGGGCCTGTGTGCGTCGTTCCGTTATGTGGGCAGACAAGGTTAGGAGCTCTGGGAGCTCACAAAATGCGGTACTTCTCTGGTATCGCTTTAACATTTTTGTTACATTTGTTTATTTTGCATATGTGCGTGTTTATAAATGCATGCGTGCCCCAGAGAGCATGTGGAACACAAAGTCGCTTACAAAAGTCAGTTCTCATCTGCAGTCTGGTTCCTAGCTTAGTAGCAAACACCTTTACTTACCTTTTGAACTATCTCTCTAGACCTGGTATAACTTGATGATGGCATTTAGTCTATGTTTGTGCATATTAAAGCTGCCTTTTTGTTGTTGTTTGTTTTGCACAACTGGGGCCAGTGCATTTTTCTTATATATGGGGCTTGTAAAAGTTGTGTCCTTATCTATTAAACAAAAGTTTATTTGTGCAGACAAATAATAGTTAAAATCTATAGAGTTAAATGTCTTATACAGTTTGCCATCTTCTGCAAACACTAACTTGTTGCAGGAAATATCTAGAGCTGGCCCCTGCCCCAGGTGATCTCACTCGCTTGGTGTCTCGGCCACCAACTGGTCATCCCTGCTAGGCCAGGTGGCTCCCACCAGGCCATTTCTCCGACAGGGTTCCCCCAAGTTCTTCTCACTTTCATGCAACACCCCACGAACCCTTGGTTAGCCATCTCAACATCTAATTACTCCATAGAATGAAGACTTTTGAGGCTTAATTAGCCAATCAGATTTATGTATCAATAATAACACAGTTTACAAGATTCGAGTACAACAATTTCAGAGCCAAATGATAATGATAAAGCTTTAACACAATTATTCTAACCTTTTGATAACACCATGTCAGCCTCCATTCTGGTTCTCCCTCTCCTCCTCAGACCTTTCTCTCTCTCTCTGTCTCCTCAACTCCTCACTCGGCCTCCCTTCTCCTGTCCAATCACAAGCCTCCCACTGCCATAGTGTGACTGGACAGGGAAAATCCTGCAACCCTAACTCTTACGATTCTTACAACAATTCTAGAAGACAAGTGTTGTGCTATCTTACTTTAACAGATGCGGGGGGCTTAGCCTTGTCTAGGATACCATTATAGTAAGTGACAGAGCAAGTGCTTGCCATAAAGTGGTTATGTATTGATAAACAGATGACAATTAGTCATTGTGCTAAGGGAGATCTCTACATATATTGCTGGTGGAATTTTAACCTGCTCTTGAGAATTGTGTACTTTCCACTCTCCATCTTCTGCATAAGGTCTCCTCTCTCTTCTCCTGCCCTGGGAAACTCACTATCTATACCTGTATCTCGGGCCTTGGGTTCTTGTCTTACAGTTAGCTTTGCCAAGTGGGAAGCAACAGGCACAGATGAGAGGCTGACTATGCACTCTAGGCTGTCCTCAGTCAAAAGTGTTTGACTTCTTCCATGGCTCTAGTCTCTTCAGGGCTGGTAAGACTACTGTTCTCACCTTCTGTTAGTCTTTCACTCTGTGCAAGTCTTCATTGGCTCTGGGGCTTCCTTGGAAATACTTCTTTCATTAAAAAGTAACACATTGATGCTGTTTTCTGTTTTTTGTTTTTGTTTTATTGTTTTTTTGTTTTTGTTTGTTTGTTTGTTTGTTTTGTTTTTAAGATCCAACGTGTTCAAGTTTCAAAGTTTGCAGTGGGTTTTTTTCCACTGTTAAAAAGTAAGTCTATGTTCTCAGAATGATTTAGTAAATGATAAATACGAAAAAAAACCCCATAAAACTTAGGATCCATTGACTTTGGGTTTTTTGCACATTTTTTATTAGATATTTTCTTTATATACATTTCAAATGCTATCTTGAAAGTTCCCTATAACCTCCCCCCAGCCCTGCTCCCCTACTCACCCACTCCCACTTCTTGGCCCTGCCGTTCCCCTGTACTGGGGCATATAATGTTTGCAATACCAAGGGCCTCTCTTCTCAGTGATGGCTGACTAGACCATCTTCTGTTACATATGCAGCTAGAGACATGAGCTCAGGGGGTTACTGGTTAGTTCATATTGCTGTTCCACCTATAGGGATGCATACCCCTTCAGCTCCTTGGGTACTTTCTCTAGATTCTACATTGGGGACCCTGTGTTCCATCTTATAGATGAGTGTGAGCATCCACTTCTGTATTTGCCAGGCACTGGCATAACCTATTATGAGACAGCTATACCAGGGTCCCTTCATCAAAAACTTGCTGGCATATGCAATAGTGTCTGGGTTTGGTGGCTAATTATGGGATGGATCTCTGGGTGGGGTAGTCTCTGGATAGTCCATCCTTTTGTCTTAGCTCCAAAGTTTGTCTCTGTAACTCCTTTCATGGGTATTTTGTTCCCTATTCTAAGGAGGAACGAAGTTTCCACCCATTGGTCTTCCCTCTTCTTGATTTTCTTGTGTTTTGCACATTGTATCTTGGGTGTTCTATGTTTCTGGGCTAATATCCACTTATCAGTGAGTGCATATCTAATGACTTCTTTTGTGACTGGATTATCTCACTAAGGATGATATCCTCCAGGTACCTCCATTTGTCCAAGAATTTCATAAATTCATTGTTTTTAGTAGCTGAGTAGTACTCCATTGTATAAATGTACCACATTTTCTGTATCTATTCTTCTGTTGAGGGACATCTGGGTTCTTTCCAGCTTCTGGTTATTATAAATAAGGCTGCTATGAACATAGTGGAGCATGTGTTCTTATTGCCAGTTGGAACTTCTTCTGGGTATATGCCCAGGAGAGCTATTGCTGGATCTTCCAGTAATACTATGTCCAATATTCTGAGGAACCTCCAGACTGACTTTCAGAGTGATTGTATAAGCTTGCAATCCCACCAGCAACGGAGGAGTGTGCCTCTTTCTCCACATCCTCACCAGCATCTGCTGTCACCTGAATTTTTGATCTTAGCCATTCTGACTGGTGTGAGGTGGAATCTCAAGGTTGATTTGATTTGCATTTCCCTGATGATTAAGGATGTTGAACATTTTTTCAGGTGCTTCTCAGCCATTCTGTATTCTGCAGTTGAGAATTCTTTGCTTAGCTCTGTACCACATTTTTAAATGGGGTTATTTGAATTTCTGGAGTCCAGCTTCTTGAGCTCTTTGTATATATTGGATATTAGTCCCCTATCAGATTTAGGATTGGTAAAAATGCTTTCCAACTCTGTTGGTGGCCTTTTGTCTTTTTGACCATGTCTTTTGCCTTAGAAACGTTTGCAATTTTATGAGGTCCCATTTGTAAATACTTGATCTTACACCACAAGCCATTACTGTTCTGTTTCATAATTTTCCCCCCTGTGCCCATATCTTCAAGGCTTTTCCCTACTTTCTCCTGTATTAATTTCAGTGTCTCTAGTTTTATGTGGAGGTCTTTGATCCACTTAGACCTGAGCTTTGTACAAGGAGATACATTCTTCTACATGATAACTGCCAGTTGTGCCAGCACCATTTGTTGAAAATGCTGTTTTTTTCTACTGGATGGTTTTAGCTTCTTGTCAAAGATCAAGTGACTATAGGTGTGTGGATTCATGTCTGTGTCTTCAATTCTATTCCATTGATCTACCTGTCTGTCACTGTACCAGTACCATGCAGTTTTAATCACAATTGCTTTGTAGTACAGCTTAATGTCAGGCATGATGATTCTACCAGGAGTCCTTTTATCGTTTAGAATAATTTTTACTATCCTAGGTTTTTCATTATTCCAGAGGAATTTGCAAATTGCTCTTTCTATTTCAGTGAAGAGTTGAGTTGGAATTTTTATGGGGATTGCATTGAATCTGTAGATTGCTTTTGGCAGGATAACCAATTTTACTATATTAATTCTGCCAATACATAAGCATGGGAGATCTTTCTATTTTCTGAGATCTTCTTCAATTTCTTTCTTCAGAGACTTGAAGTTCTTATCATACAGATCTTTCACTTCCTTAGTTAGAGTCACACCAAGATATTTTATATTATTTGTGACTATTGAGAAGGGTGTTGTTTCCCTAATTTCTTTCTCAGTCTGTTTATCCTTTGTGTAGAGAAAGGCCATTGATTTGTTTGAGTTAATTTTATATCCAGCTACTGCATTGATGCTGTTTATCAGGTTTAGGAGTTCTCTGGTGGAATTTTTGGGGTCACTTATATATACTATCATATCATCTGCAAATAGTGATGTTTTGACTTCTTCCTTTCCAATTTGTATCCCCTTGATCTCCTTTTGTTGTTGAACTGCTCTGGCTAGATCTTCAAGTACTTATTGAATAGGTAAGGAGAAAGTGGGCAGCCTTGTCCTAGTCCCTGATTTTAGTGGGATTGCTTCAAGTTTCTCTCCATTTAATTTGATTTTGGCTACTGGTTTGCTGTAGATTGCTTTTATTATGTTTAGGTATGGGCCTTGAATTCCTGATCTTTCCAAGACTTTTATCATGAAGGGGTGTTGGATTTTGTCAAATGCTTTCTCACCATCTAACAAGATGGTCATGTGGTTTTTGCTTTGAGTTTGTTTATATAGTGTATTACATTGATGGATTTCCATATATTAAACCATCCCTGCATCCCTGGGATGAAGCCCACTTGGTCATGATGGATGCTCGTTTTGATGTGTTCTTGGATTCGGTTTGCTAGGATTTTATTGAGTATTTTTGCATTGATATTCATAAGGGAAATTGGTATGAAGTTCTTTTGTTTGTTGGGTCTTTGTGTGGTTTAGGTATCAGAGTAATTGTGGCTTCATAGAATGAATTGGGTAGAGTACCTTCTGTTTCTATTTTGTGGAATAGTTTGAGAAGAGTTGGAATTAGGTCTTCTTTGAAGGTCTGATAGAACTCTGCACTAAACCCTTCTGGTTCTGGGCTTTTTTTTCGGTTGGGAGACTATTGATGACTGCTTCTATTTCTTTAGGGGAAATGGAACTGTTTAGAATATTAACCTGATCCTGATTTACCTTTGGTACTTTGGTATCTGTCTAGGAAGTAGTCCATTTCATCCAGGTTTTCTAGTTTTGTTGAATATAGCCTTTTGTAGTAG
Source organism: Mus musculus (assembly GCF_000001635.26). Taxonomy (NCBI): domain Eukaryota; kingdom Metazoa; phylum Chordata; class Mammalia; order Rodentia; family Muridae; genus Mus; species Mus musculus. The sequence goes on from NC_000084.6 coordinate 70,810,464, forward strand.
GATCTGATGATGTTTTGGATTTCCTCAGGTTCTGTTGTTATGCCTCCTTTTTCATTTCTGATTTTCTTAATTAGGATACTGTCCCTGTGCTCTCTAGTTTGTGTGGCTAAGGGTTTAATCTATCCTGTTGATTTTCTCAAAGAACCAGCTCCTCGTTTGGTTGATTGTTTGAATAGTTCTTCTTGTTTCCACTTGGTTGATTTTAGCCCTGAGTTTGATTATTTTCTGCCATCTATTCCTCTTGGGTGAATTTACTTCCTTTAGTTCTAGAGCTTTTAGGTGTGCTGTCAGGCTGCTAGTGTACGTTCTCTCTAGTTTCTTTTTGAAGGCACTCAGAGCTATGAGTTTTCCTTTTAGTGCCTTCATTGTGTACCATAAGTTTAGGTATGTTGTGGCTTCATTTTCATTAAACTATAAAAAGTCTTTAATTTCTTTCTTTATTTCTTCCTTGACCAAGGAATCATTGAGTAGAGTGTTGTTCAGTTTCCATGTAAATGTTGGCTTTCTATTATTTATGTTGTTATTGAAGATCAGCCTTAGTCTGTGGTGATCAGATAGGATGCATGGGATAATTTCAATATTTTGTATCTGTGGAGGACTGTTTTGTGACCAATTATATGGTCAATTTTGGAGGAGGTACCATGTGGCACTGAGAAGGTATATCCTTTTGTTGTAGGATAAAATGTTCTGTAGATATCTGTTAAATCCAGTTGTTTCATAACATCGGTTATTGTCCATGTGTCTCTGTTAATTTCTGTTTCCAGGATCTGTCCATTGGTGAGAGTGGGGTGTTGAAATCTCCCACTTTTATTGTGTGAGGTGCAATGTGTGCTTAAAGCTTTACTAAAGTTTCTTTAATGAATATGGCTGCCCTTGTATTTGGAGCATAGGTATTCAGAATTGAGAGTTCATCATAGATTTTACCTTTGATGATTATCAAGTGCTCCTCCTTGTCTTTTTTGATAACTTTTGGTTGGAAGTCAGTTTTATTCTATATTTGAATGGCTACTTCATCTTGTTTCTTCATACCATTTTCTTGGAAAATTGTTTTCCAGCTTTTCACTCCGAGGTAGTGTCTGTCCTTTTCCCTGAGGTGGGTTTCCTGTAAGCAACAAAATGTTGGGTCCTGTTTGTGTAGCCAGTCTATTTGTCTATGCCTCTTTATTGGGGAATTGAGTCCATTGATGTTAAGAGAAATTGAAGAAAATTAATTGTTGCTTCCTGTTATTTTTGTTGTTAAATTTGGGATTCTGTTCTTGTGGCTGTCTTCTTTTAGGTTTGTTGAAGGATTACTTTCTTGCTTTTTCTAGGGTGTAGTTTCTGTGTCCTTGTGTTGGTGTTTTCCCTTTATTATCCTTTGAAGGGCTGGATTTATGTTCTCTTAGGGTCTGCATAACATCTGTCCAGGATCTTCTGGCTTTCATAGTCTCTGGTGAGAAGTCTGGTACAATTCTAATAGGCCTGCCTTTATATGTTACTTGACCTTTTTCCCTTACTGCTTTTAATATTCTATCTTTATTTAGTGCATTTGTTGTTCTGATTATTAAGTGTCAGGAGGAATTTCTTCTCTGGTCCAGTCTATTTGTACTTCTATAGGACTCTTGTATGTTCATGGGCATCTCTTTCTTTAGGTTTGGGAAGTTTTCTTCTATAACTTTTTGGAGATATTCGCTTGCCTTTTAAGTTGAAAATCTTCATTCTCATCTACTCCTATTATCTGTAGGTTTGGTTTTCTCATTGTGTCCTGGATTTCTTGGATGTTTTGGGCTAGGATCTTTTTGCATTTTGTATTTTCTTTGATTGTTGTGCCCATGTTCTCTATGGAATCTTCTGTACCTCAGATTTTCTCTTCCATCTCTTGTATTTTGTTGCTGATGCTTGCATCTATGGTTCCAGATTTCTTTCCTAGGGTTTCTATCTCCAGCATTGTCTCATTTTGAGTTTTCTTTATTGTTTCTACTTCCCATTTTAGGTCTTGGATGGTTTTGTTCAATTCTGTCACCTGTTTGGATGTGTTTTCCTGTATTTCTTTAAGGACTTCTACCTCTATAGCAGTAATCTCCTTTATTTCTTTAAGTGAGTCATTAAATCCCTTCTTGATGTCCTCTACCAGTATCATGAGATATGATTTTAACTCTGAGTCTTGCTTTTCAGGTGTGTCGAGGTATCCAGGACTGGCTGAGGTGGGAGTGCTGGGTTCTAATGATGGTGAGTGGTCTTGGTTTCTGTTAGTAAGATTCTTACGATTGCCCTTTGACATCTGGTAATCTCTGGAGTTAGTTGTTATAGTTGTCTCTGGTTGGAGCTTGTTCCTCCTGTGATTCTGTTAGCCTCTGTCAGCAGACCTGGGAGTGTAGTTCTCTCCTGAGTCTCAGTGGTCAGAGTACTCTCTGCAGGCAAGCTCTTCTCTTGCAGGGAAGGTACACAGATATCTGGCGATCAGACCTGCCTCCTGGCTGAAGATGAAGGCCTGAAACAGGGCCTGTCTCAGAAGATGTGTTGCCTCTGCAGTCTTCACGCTCACCTGTACAGACTGGTCTCTGAGAGACACGGGACACAAGATGGCTCTCTCACGTGCTCTGGTTGTCAGAGCCCTCTCGGGTGGACACCTCTACCCTGGTGGGGAAGGTGCCAGGATGTCTGGAGCCCGAAACGGGGTCTGTCCCAGAAGCTGTGTTTCGTCTACAGTCCTCTCACTCACTCTTAGCAGTCCATGAGCTGACCTGTGCAGACTGGTGATCTCTCATTGACTTTGTTTAGAACTGACAGTAGCCAGTATTTATACAGCTACAAAAAGTAAGAGTTTTCAGTGTTTTGAAATGTATCTATTAATAATTATAGTGAATGTGTGCAAGTATTTTGTTCTATGCGGCTCTGTGAGGACTTTATAGAAATGATCTCAGTTAATCCTCAGAGCCGTCCTAGGAGGTAAGAATGCTTATTATTCTTATATTACAGATGAAGCAAAAGAAACCAAAGATATTAAACAGCCTTCTTGAGACTGTACAGTTAATAACCATTCACATGGGGTTTGTAGTCAAGCAATCAACTCTTGAATCCTTCTTTTTAAGCAATATGTTCATGGCTCCTACATCTGCCTCTCAGTGTGCTCTGAGAGCAACGTTGGAAGTAGGGCAGGTAGACATGCTTTTTGCTCCTTTAGTGTGGTTGAGTATGAAGAAGCAGAGTTGATTAACGTGGCTTCTTTAAGATGGCAGAGCTAATTAGTCTATACTTACACGTAGCAGAGCTAGTGACTTATGAGAAATCTCATGGAAATCAAATAGCCTTCAGGGCATCACGGAGAAAGACAGATAAGGGCTTAAATCAGTGCTGACGAGTGACTTAACCTTGAATAATTTAGCCTCTGAACTTCATTTGTAAAATGGGAGAAATGACTACCCCTTCACAGTGAATATGAAGATGATATAAAGAAACTGCCTGATAATTACACTCAAACTCTTCTTTAAAGATTTTATCTTGAAATTAGCTCACTAACTAGCAAGTTTCCTTGAAGTTTTTTTTTTTTTTCCTAGAAGGAACGGGTTTTTTAATGAAAATCTCAGTACAAGGCACAGGACACATCCCTAAGTATTATTGGTGAGGAAGGTCCCTGAGGTCTCTGAAACAACAGGCTTTTTCCACAGGCATTTTGTTACCTACCATAACTTACATGGAAAGACCCAAAGACCCTATTGGTGAGAATACCAATGTTGTAGTATGTGGAGAAATCAGTCTTAAATTAAAGAAGAAACATCTCCACCTCCAACTAGCCTTCAAAGGGTCAGAAGTTCCTCTTCAGGTTGCTGTGGGAGAAAGGCATCAACAGTCATAATCATTGCTGGATACTGTATGCTGCAATGCTGACCTGTCAGGTAAGATGCATCCACTGATGGGATAGTGACCTGACTAGTATGGGGTAACTAACCACTTGCTTTCTGATTGGATTTGAAGCCTGAGTCACAGGAGGCAACATCATCCCTGGTGCTGTACACTTGACCAAAAGCCCAAGGCTGGGAGGTCATAGGCCCTAGGATAGCCCTTCTATTGTTATTTTGCTAAGTGGTCATGCTGCCAAGTTGCCTTCTAAACACATATGCTTACACCTATAGGCCTGAGCTGCTCTCAACCTGGGCAAGAGAAGCCTCTTCGAGGTGAGCACCAGCCAGTAGCGAGATGACTAACTGGTTAACGTGCTGAGAACAAGGAACTGAGTGATCAGCCCTAATTGGGTACTTCTTATCAACTCACCATTGCCAAGGCTCAGGCAGCATCTTCGGAGGGGAGGTGGACAGGATGTAAGAGGTGGAGGATAGGGAGGAGCCATATGAAATTTTGCATTGTGGATATGACATGGCTAATGCAATCACAAACTCCTGCACAAAAACCTTTTCAAGATTGAACCAGGTAAACTTCCAGCCTAGACGAGGTAGACTTCCACTCTCACCCATGAGTTATGACTCAGTGGCTCAGGGAGGGAGAATCATTGTTCTCTTTTGAGAATGTGATCATACGTTTCCCTTTCTCCAGTGGATGTTTCTGCATCCTGTACATATGAGCAACACTGACTAGACTAATAAAACATGTAAAAAAGGACAGGGAGTTCGGAGAATGATGTGTTGTGGTGGGCATAGGGGGAACTAAAGGGGAAAAATAGGGGTAGACCTGATCCTATTTTATTGCATACTCATATTGATATTCTCAAAATAAAAAAAAAAAGAAATGAGAAACTACGTGAAAATCCTCTCCCAAATACTTAATTTAAAAACATTCCCTCAAACCTCCAAAGGCTAGAGGCATGAACATAGATATAGAAAAAGAAGCTGAGGGTTCTTGGCTCCTGACAGCTTAGCTCTCCCGCAAAGGTCAATTCCCCAAGGGATCATTACTTCTAGGCAAGCTTGACAGGGCTAGACAAAGTTTTATTTGTGCTCAAGTGTGTATTGGATGCCTGACATGGTAATAAAAATTTGAATTTTATATCAGTGCGAAGACACTTCTTTTGTGTTGTATTTTATTGTAGAAAGGATTTTAAAATTTAACTCTGGCTAGACCCGTGTCCATAGTACATTCAGTGTACTCATGTTCGAACTGCAATTTTGCAAAAGGAACTGTCTGTTCTGCTGCAGCCTTGCTGTGTGGTAGATTAATCCGTCTGCAAATGGCTTTGGGATATGTTTTAATATGGCTTTGAAATGTTGGCCACTCCTTCCTCATCCCAACAGGAAATAATTTCCCACCTCTTTTGAACTGGGGCAGAATTCATCAGCTATAGAACTTTTCCAAATGTAGCATTTTTGGCTTGAAAATCGTTATGTTCTTTTCTCCATCTCTAAATTGAGAGGTCTCATTCCTAACAAATGTTACCATCCATACCCATGTTGTAAATGAATTAAATGAGTTTCTTTCTGACCCATATCATGCCTTGGGGATTCTGCTGCTTTTTAAAAGTATTGAGCATTTACAGGTTGTATACTTACCAGGACACTGGGAGAATAGAGATATTGTCCTTGTACTATAGTGCCTGATATATAAGCAGTAAGGATCCCAATACAATGTGCTGAAGACTGCGAGAGATTTTGCACGCAGCACAGGATGTCTATTGACGGTATACTGAAAGCAAGTGTGATGTTTTGTAAACTAAGAAATGATCCTAATAGGCTAGTTTCTTGACTAAGAACCAGAATACATGACTATAATATACACTTCCCACCCCTAAATAATGTGGGCAATGGATTATTTTGGTTATTTTCCAATTAACAGACACGACACTGTGGTATATAAATGCAACATGAGCATTGTCCTTTCTGAATGTATCTCACGTAGATCTGTCACCTACCAGACGTGGATCTGTCAGCAGAAATAAACAAAGATTTTTAAGTCAAGCTTTAATCCAATTTGAATTCACTACCTTCTTTCCATAACATCATTTGCTTCATTTAATCTTTGGGGGGGGGGGATAACTCAAGCATATTAGTCACCCAGTTCAAACTGTTATAAGTGTTAAATGGAAAATTTAGTTTTGAGGGTTTCAGTTGAATAGGAGAGGCACTCAGGGCTCACTCAGTGGACATCAACTGAAGCTTGTGAGATAGAGCCAAGTCCATGTTTGTATTTATTTTTTTCAGGAAATAAAAAAAATAGATGGTTGAATAAGCAAATAGTCTCATCAGATTTTGCAAATAATCAATGGAGTTGAATGGCTTGTAATGCCTTTGCTTGAATATACTCTTTAATTTTTCTAAATTAAAAGCCACACGAACTTTATACATATGTATGTGTGTATGTGTGTGTGTCTGTTTGTGTGTCATGTGTGGTGTGTACTGTGTGTGTGTTTATGTGTCATATGTGGCATGTATTGTGTATGTGTTTGTATGTGTGTATTATGTATATGTGTGTATTGTGTATGTTGCTGTGTATTTTGTATGTATGTGTATGTATTTTGTGTACATGTTTGTACACATGTATTTTGCGTGTGGATATTGTGTGTGTTTGTATGTATTTATTGTGTATGTGTGTATGTATAGTGTGTGTATTGTGTGTGTGAGTATTGTGTCTGGGTGTGTATTGTGTGTGTTTATGTGTGTGTATTGTGTGTGTATACAGTGTGTTTGTGTGTGTATGTATTGTATGTGTGTAAAATAAAAATGACTTCCTCTTTATCCTCTTCCCTCGCCTGCAGTCTATTGGGTACTTGCAGTTAACTGTAGTGCTTATTTCTTTTGCTCCATGTTTACAAGGATATTTATTGTGAGGCTGAATATATGCTGGACAATGAACAAGGCACATATAAAAGTAAAACTTGGACCCACAACCTGCAACCCCCAGTGCAGGAGAGCAGCCCTTTATTTCCATTTGTCAGTGCAGAAGCCAGCCTGCTTTCTGTGCCAGACTTGTAGGGAGCTAGATACCATCTTTATCAGCTTGTCCACGAAGCAAGCAATAACCTCTGTCACAGTCACCCAAGATAGCCAGGACTTGATTTCTAACTTTTATCTTCATTTCTGCTCCTGTTCCCAATTTGCTATAACTGGAGAAAGCCAATTGTTTATCCAGCTTCGAAAAAAATCACATAGAAGTACCCAACTGACAGCCCACATCCTGTGTTAACGTCCTCTGATCAGAACATTCTTGAAACCTTCCTATTCTCAGCTTCCTGTGGTTAGAGCATGACAGTTTCTCCTCCAAAGTCCATGTATTAGAAACTCAATTCCAAAATCGATACATGAAGGTGGAAATAATTAGAATGAGATGAGACGATGGTGGGGTGGCAGTGGATAAAGTCGTTAGTGGATTTATAAGAAGATGGAGAGATGAGTTAGGAAACTTGTTCGATCTCTCTTGTGATGTCCCCCACCAGGATAGGATGTGGCAATAAGGATGTTCATTGGATGCTGGAGAGATGCAGTATGAGTTCTTGGACTTTTCAGCCTCAAGGACCATGAGCAAAATATACTTCTCTTAGTAATAATTCATCTCATGTGGTATATTCTTTACAGTACCAGAAAATATAGTAAGATGCACTTCAAAGCTTTCCTGTTCCCCTAGCTGCATTTGACTTTGGCAAGAATACACATGGTAGCTGGTGCCCTATACAAGCTCAGAAATAAAAATAAAATGATAGCTTTTGTATATTATTTTCATTACTGATGAAGATTCATTTAACAGCAGGAATTTGGGAAGCCAGCACTTCCTTTGTGTGTGTGGTCATGGAATGTGGGGGAAAGAGCAAATATGCTAATTAAGTAATGTTAAGGAGTGCTATTCATTCTGAATAAACAGCATAAAATCAAAGTGTCTAAAGTGACACAGGAACTAAGAAAGTAAGCTAGACAGAAAGTGATATTAACTGAATTCAGGATAAATGAAGAAAGTAGATTGTGTGAACCCAGGAGAGATCCACAGACTGATGATGCAACAGTCAGAGAGACCTTGCCTTGGGTATTAGATTGTTTTTGTGTTTTGGGAAACTGAGGATGCTGGAGTTACTGAAGTAGAGTGAAGAAAACTGCCGTGTTTCCAATAGCTTTGGTTGTAGTTTACAGTACAGAGTGTTTTTAACCATGCAACACAATTGTATTTTTGCTTTCAAAAATACATGTTCATCACAAATCTCACAAAGTTTCTGAAACTTACAAGATTCATGTGAATGCATTATGGAGAGACTAAACACCTTTTGGGGAAGGAGACTGATAAACTTAGACGCTTGTGAAGATTGGTGATCTGTTTGGCTGTTGGCAGTCCAGGTGCAGATCTTCAGTCTGTCACTCATATGGTGGGAGGCATTGATGATATAGCTGTCTTTGGGTCATCCACGTTTCTGTAAGTAACCCTGATAAACTCATTGGTTTTCCTCTCCCCAAAAGAGATACACTGAGTAATTACCAACAAGTTGTTGATGCCTATTGGCTCTGGATTATCTATTATACAACTGTGGGCTTTGCTTATGAGCTTCTCTCTAGCTTTCTAGTTGGAAGTTTCAATAGTGTTGAAATGCTGATAAAGTCAGATTATTGGTCAGACATGAAACTTAAAGACAAAGGCACTCCAGTACTTAAGTGTAGCCATGTGACCAGTGGAGAAATGTAGAAATGTTGTATAGCAGCGTTGAAGAAACGTCTTAAGTGGTAGCTGATGCATATCCTTGTCCTTTCTCCATTTATTCCCCCAAATTCAGCTGATTTAACATTAAAGTGAATGGCCATGTTGGAAGAAGAAGTTAAGAGTCACAGTCCAGGGATATGCATTGAAAATTCACAGGAATGCTAGTACATGATGCTCTACCACCATAAAAGCCCCAATCTCCTAACATTTTATGTCACTCATGTTGCTGGCTTCTCTGGCTACTTTCCCACCAATTTGTAGCAATTGAAACTTATAAAGTCAATTAGTTAATTTTTAATTGGCATTCCTGTGGCCTCCTCTGCTAATCCATTCGCTTTTTCACGCAGTTGAAAATATTCATTCTTTTTGATCTAAAATATTACGTCTGAATCTAAAAGCCCATCTATTGCCGAGGCACTATAACCTTATTTATCAGTGCTCTGAGTTTAAGCTAATTTCATGCCTTCTCATCTTATCTCTCTTTCAATTATCTTCTCATAAGAATTTATGAAACTGTTCTATAAGCACCTACATTGTAAGTAGTGATGTAAGCAGGCGACACATCTATTGGTCTTTCCCTAGCCCTATTTAGTTCTAAGTCCTTCAAAGTCTATTACAATTACTCTAATAAACATTATAGATTATTATTTTTTGGGTCAGATTCTTATACACAGGAATATAACCATGCTGGCCAAGGAACTCACTGGACAAGTTTGATTTCTTATAGCCATCTACTTTTTCCTCTCCCTCTCCTAACTTACCATCATCTTCCAGGCCTGCTCCCATGGTCAAAATGCAGAGATGGACACTGGTGGGTCTGGACTTTTCAAATATGAAAACAATAGGTTTTTAAGAAATTAAAAAAAAAAACCAAGTGTGACAAAATAAAATACAATAAGACAAAAAATCCTATCACATCAAGGCTGGACAATCACATCAAACCAGCACAAGAAAAAGAGCCCCAAGAGCAGGAACAAGAACTAGAGACCTACTCTTTCCCCAACTCAGGGGTCCCATAAAAATACTAAGCTAGAAGCTATAATATATACATAGAGGAACTGGTTCAGACCTGTGTGGGCCTTGTGCTTGCTGCTCCACCTTGTGTGAGTTCATATGAGCCTTGTTTAGTTGATTCATAAGCCTCTATCTTTTCTGGCTCTTATTGTCCTTCTGTTCCTCTTCTGTGGGTTTTCCTGAACTCTGAGGGGAGGAATTTGATGGAGATATCTCATTTAGAGCTGCATGTTCTAAGGACTCCTTTTTGTGTAATGTCTGGCTTTGGGTCTCTGTAGGACTGTGAAATAGTCTAATGTTTAGTTTCTATTTCTTTCACACACACACACACACACACACACACACTAGCATGATTTCTGAGGACAACCGTTTACATTCTAGATATTATCTATATATTAAATGTGATTTTTTTTCTAACATGATCATTTTACTATAATAATTTTATAGAGTGACATAAATTACCTTGAGTACCAAAGATATATTTTTTTCTTATTTATACCAAGTTGCTATATGGACAAATGGACTGAGAATCACTTCAACATCACATTCTAAGTACATCGATAATATATGATAAAATTGCTTAATTATTAAAAATATAACTACAAAATTAAAATACATTTACAGAGAATTATTATCATATTAGCATACCTCAAATTCTCTCTGATCTCACTTTATCTATTCCCATGCTGCTCATCATTTAATAACAGGGAAATGCTGCATTGAAGTATACAGACTCAAAACACACGTGTGCCAGTTTTACAGGCAGGAGGCACACCACGGCAGGTTTTTATTCAAACAAAACTTCTTATCTCTGTTGGATATATAGGTAGGCTGGCAGTAGAATTTGGATGGTTTACAGGATTTGGGAGTGGGTCAATGGATTGGGACAAGGTTTTTCTTTTTAAAAATCTTACTACTGGAAATTTTCTCTACCAGTGTACGATTTTATTGTTTATATGCAGGCTATCTATATCTTACCCTCTGGATACAGCTTGGGAGCGATCAGATATCTTTGTATCCACTTATATACAGTTGGGAACTACAGCACTTTTCTATTTCTCCTTCATTATATTCTACATATTATGGAGGTATTATTCAATTTATTCTTATTGCTGTTGTTGTTTCTTAATGACATGCATTTATTTTTGTGTGTTGGGTAGATAAGGGTTTGAGTGTGCCAGGGCATTTGTGAGGCAGTCAGAGGGCAATTTGTCAGAGTCAGTTCCCTCCTTCCCCATGTGGGTCTTGGAGATTGAACTCTTGCTTGGTAGCATGAGTCTTTATCCTCTGAACCATTTTGCCAACCTTCAATTTTGTCTTAAAAAGACAAAATTGTCTCAAGCAAGCCAGTAAGGAACATCCCTCCATGGCCTCTGCATTAGCTCCTGCTTCCTGACCTGCTTGAGTTCCAGTCCTGACTTCCTTGGTGGTGAACAGCAGTATGGAAGAGTAAGCTGAATAAACCCTTTCCTCCCCAACTTACTTTTTGGTCATGATGTTTGTGCAGGAATAGAAACCCTGACTAAGACAACCCCATTTTGATAACATTAGGGACAACAATATGTTTGCCCATCAGCTGGAAATAGCTCAAGTTTACCAAATCAAATCCCATAAGGTGATACCTTTATTTAGTATCAAATCATGTGTGTGTGTGTGTGTGTGTGTGTGCATTCATATGCAGGTAATAGTGCATGTGCGTTCACGTGTGTATGTATGGATATGCCAGAAATTGATTCCTAGTATCCTGTTCTGCTGCTTAGCACCTTGTTTTGCGACCCTCATTTATTTCACAAAACTCACCTATTTCACCAGACTGGTGCCAACAAGCCCACAGACTCCATCGTCAGCACCGGGATTACAGCATGCACTTGGCTGTTCATGTGGGTGCTGGAGAGCCAGACTCTGATCTTTGTTCTTATACAGCAAGTGCTTTAATGACGTAGCTCTTTCCCTGGCCTTAAATCTACTTAAAGTAACAAGTTATGGTTGGTCTGTCATGTTTGGAGACTGTTAATCGTCTTAGAGATACTTATGGTAAAGGGTTTGAAAAAAAGAATAACCAACGACCCGCATTATGCTAATGTTAATTCTAAATGAGCGTAGGATTAGGATAAGAGTTTGGCTTTTGTAACTAGAAGGTTAAATTTCCAGTTGATTCAACTATATTATCTTACACTAGAACCTCCATCCATCCCCCCTTGTAGTTTGAATTTTCCAGGGATAAAATTTCTATGTATAACTGTGTATCATTTCTTTTATTCTGTATTTCCCCCCATAGGAAGCCTGTATTCTTTAAAATACTAAATTGACCTGTTTGGATCGGTGTGCTACTTGTTAGTGAGGATCTCTCTGTGCACCCCATTCTGCTTTATTGCAAAAATACTCTAGGAAAATCCCTTTACATACCAGGATATATAAAACAATTTCTTTATATATCCCAATAATGTGCTGTATAGTGCCTTATGCATAACATTCAGGTCCACATCTGATTGGATTCACACTTTCCTCTACCCAGAATGTAAATAGTCACTGTGACAGTGAATTTTGTCTCAAAAAGAAGGATCCAGTTCACAGCTGAAATTGTTTGCCTCCTCTTGCTCCATTTTGTCCTTTCTTTGTTTCTAAGCTTGTCTTTATAAACCAAGCTCTTTCACAGTTTCCACTGTGCCTCTTTCCAGATGTGTAAACGTGCATATAAATAGATCGCCATGATATTTATTTCCAAATTTCTATTTAAAAATTCTTCCAACACTCTAATGACTATATTAAAACAGGTCACTCACTGACACTTCTATTTTATCATCTGCCCAGGGGAAGCCCACAGGGCCTGAGGACAGCTCCCTCTAGCCATGTCAACTTCTGGGATTTATTTGCTATGATATGGGATGATGTAGATGATATGGGGTGACTTAGAAAAGGTCATCAAGGTTGAATAAAGTTATTTCTTATGTTCAGTCTTAGAAAGCGGTTTCGTCCTCCCATCCAATGAGGCTTAGCTTAGATATTTTGCAGCATCACAACAAATTACTCAGATGCAAAAATTTCTCAATATCGAGTAAACAGGGATGCTCTGACTGACTCCCAAGCTTTCTGCTGCAGGGTCACTGAATACCCACCATTGATTGTCTTTTCTGCAAGGCTTTCACAGTGCTCTGCTAGTCAATGGAGTTGGAATTTTCTGCATGAGTTTGCTCTTCTGCCTCCTTTCTACACTCTCCCATAGGCCTAAGGTGTGCTGGTTTACAAACGCTCACACCCAGACCCACACCCTCACTGCTCTTGATGACTCTGTGCCTTTGAGGAAACATGTTTTCATGCTGTGCTGAAATTTTAACATGGGGATATGAAGGGCAGTACCAGAGACCATATGAAAAGGAATGCATAGATGAAAGGTGAGAAGACCTGAGGGAGAAGGGATTGATTCCTCATGAAAGTGGTGGAGAGGCAGCGCTTCGCTACCAGTCATACCAGTGATTCCTAGCCTCATCCGTGCATAATTTATACACAGGTCCCAAAGGAGCTCCTAGCTTCTGATCCATGTGAAATAAATCCTAATTTCTTCCTTTGAAAATCAATCTGTGATGTTTAGGGCCAGTGTTTCAGCAAGCCTTAAACTGCAGGTCTAATCAGTTTAACTTCTTGCATTGGTGTGCCCTTAAACATTTTATATTGGTTCATTAAGCGGGGTTAAAGGCAACTTCCCAAAGCTATTGCTGCTGAGACAGTTTTCTGTGTTTCTATTCTGGATGAATTTGCTGCATTCAGAATTTGGTACTCAGACTTCTCACCCGATTTAAGGTACCCATTGTGAATAATTTTATCCCCGTGTTTGAAATTATAAATTAATGTCAGCTAATAGACTGTGATTTACTAGGCATAGCTCAATAGCACCATCCCCCCCTATTTTATTGAAGTTGGTTTCTTTAAGCTCTGTTAAGGCTCATGGAGACCCTCTGGGGCATAGCATTACTCTAATTATAAATTCAGAGTAAACCTATTGAGCCACATTGCACTGGTTTGTTACTGAGCATAGAAACAGTGAAAATTAATATTTTTGTCTGATATCTAATAGAGATTTTTTTTTTTAACTGGGCTCGTAGCAAAAAATCATGTCCAAGTCTTGAGTAAACCTTGTCCTCCCCTGAAGTTGCTCTATGTCCACACCTTGTTCATTTCTCATTTCAAGTTAACGGGCAGGTATTCATCACTCCTATGTGCTGAGTGGGGTTAGATGTGAAAGGGCCTGTCCAAAGAACAGAGGCATTCCTGTCCTAAGCCACTAGATGTTTACTGATGAGAATATATCTCTTCAATATGAAATCACGTTTTTATACTTGCTTTCTGGTATCTTTCCAGTATCCAGAACGAGTCAGGTCCATTATGGTATCTGAAGAGTGGTGTTAAACGTTATGTTAAAGGATATTATCTAGGCCCAACAAAGATCACAGAGCATCTCTAAACCTGAAAATGTAGATATTTTAAAATCACTGTTTTTTAGAATCTTGGATGAGACATGTGTTGGGGTTGGATGGAGGAAGAAGCTTTTGATACTCAGTGTTATGTGGAATTGTAGACATAAGGTAGTTGAGTGCCCTTGGGGTTGGAGGTCGACTGGGAATGAGGTTGAATCTGGGTACCTATGTGCAGAATATGCTTGCACGTTATCTACCCAGGCTTCCAGCACATCTCAGAAGACACTTCTAGTCAACCTTACGATGGTGAGAAGATTTCCTCAGGGGTCAAGCACTCTCAGCAGACCTCTAAGGAGAAGGCGCTCCACTTCACCTGGGATGGTGATGAGTGGGATTTGTAACTCCATAATGGAACTATTTCAACTATAAATATTATTTTTTTTACACTGTGGTAAAATTTCCACATGTTAACTTTTTAAAATTTCATTTATACTCTAAAAATCACTTATGGCTGTTTCTATCTTTATTCATATAGAACGCTATAATTTTAACATGACTTGTGTTTCATCTTCCCCACTTTCTGGACCTTTTTTTTTTTTTTTGCTAATGAATGCTTGAAAATAATATTTCCTAGATTTTATGTTTCATGCAATCCATGCTTAATTCACTATCTGTTTGTACACATAATCTCATTATTTTTTCTTAGAACAGTCTACATAACAAGACACACAGATATACTATATACAGTTGAATGAGTTGGAAAATAGTAAAACCCTTGATAACAGCTACCTCAATAGCATCACACAGCATGCACACCATCCTTAGAACTCCTGTGTGCTTTTCTAGACAACATTGTTGGAGGTTAGGTGGTTCTGATTCGCATCAACATGTATTATCTTTTTCTTGGGGTTGCTGGGCTCTAACAGCACGGACTCCTTTGGCTGTGATTTCTTATGCTCAGGGTTACCCTATTTATTTTCCCTCTTTTTGTTCTCTTGAGTGTTGTCTGCCTTTCTCATTATATTTTCTTCCCCCTTCCCAATGCTCTATGGATTGTTTAATTTTTTTCTTTTCCTTTTTTATTGGTTATTTTATTTATTTACATTTCAAACGTTGTCCCCACCCAGCCTTCTCTTGGCAATTGAAAAACAAGACCTCCTGGCAAAACTGCCATGTCCAAACCCCAGATCTGCCTCTTAGCATCTTTAAACAATAGAGGGAGGAGATTTTCTCTAAAATACGTAAAATTGAAATAATGACAATACCTGGGACCCACTGATGTTGGTATTCAACAATTTAGCAACTGCTTACCTGCTTTCCAATGGAACTGCAGTCTTTGGGGGCACACTATAGCCTTATATCATTTCTCTTACATACTTAGATTTAAAAAAAAAAACAAATCCACATGTCAGACCGTTATATTTATCTCACACATTTTCATATAACCCAATCCACTTTCTACTCCCACTTAAACCAAACAAACCTTTACTTAAACAACCAATAGAGTCACTGTCGACACTAGCTCTGTAATGCAAAAATTTGATAAGTGGACGATCCAGGTCTACACCCATGACATTCCTAGAAGTTGGACAAAACAGCACCACGGACAGATCCGAGACTAACATCAACAACTGTTCCTTCCTTTTAAATTCATCTACTAATTGATCCTTCTTAGAAACCAGTATGCAGACATTTTCAGGCCCATTGAACCATATTATTTTTCTAGTATCAAGATGTTAAGAACAGCAAATCTGTAAGTCTATAGTATTCAGAGGCTTTGGAGGTCTTATGGCTTTGGAGGTCTTGTAGAGACAAAGAAGTGTGCTATCTCTCTTTTTTTCCCTCTCTCCTCCCTCCCTTCCTCCCTCTCTCCCTTCCTCCTTCCCTTTCTTCCTTCCTAACCTAGGCTGCAATGACTCAGTATTTATTTAGGATGGCTTTTGTCTTATGGCAAATTTCCTGCCCCAGCCTCCCAAGGGCTGAGATTATAGTCATCATACACAGTACACATACACAATACTCCTTTCAATGCCTTCATTATCTACTAAACTATCCTAGACTACTAGCCTTTTGATAATTGGCCTTATAATCTCAAGAGTTAGAAATGAAATCAGTCCTTTAGCTCACAAGAATGTTACATACATTGTTCAAAACGATTCCACACTTGTAGCGGGGGAGGGGAGGGGAGGGCAAATAAATATCAGGGTGTTTACTATTTTCAGGTGAACATCTCACTTTACTGCTTTTACCTTCAAAATCAGTAACTTCTTGCTATGTCTTTTCATGAATAACATTTAATTAGATCCTTTCATCACCTTAACACTTCTAGAATATCCTTCAGTTCCAACGATGTAAAGGCTAAATTGAATCACATTTCTTTCTTCAAGTATCTTAAGTTGCCTTCCCAGGTGGTTGATCTGTTCTGGATAACCTACAGCCGAGTGCATGCTTAAAAATGCCTGGTTAATTTACCCTGCTCGTCATTTTTTTTATTCAAGAGCATGAGAATTGATTGTATGATTAATGAAGGTGTGATGTTAGAAGCATTGTTCACATTTTCTGCCTCCTTTGAAAATTAAAAGACTATTTGTCCTGTGTAAAAGAAAACCGAAAGCACGCTGATTTTGAGCATCCTTGAGGACGTGGGCCAACCACCTCCTTGTACATATTTGCTATTGTTTTTCTGTCACAGGGATGCGATGAAGAGTGTTATGGGATAACGATTAAGACAATTCTGGTAGGCTGTTCATACATGTAATATATATTCCATTACCGGAAGCCTGCTTGCAGTTGTTCAGTAGTGGCTTATTTTATTAACTATCTGCCTGCATATTACAGTGTTTTCAAAAGAACAAAGAACAGCCTGTTTTCACGTCTGCAGTTTCCTGAGGACCGATGCTCTGCTGTCTAAAGTCACTTAGAGGAGACCTCAAGAAGGCAGCCTCTTTAAACACTTCTGAGTATTCCCCACCTAATCGGATTCTCTTGAAAGACAGCTAAGTGATTACAGATTCTTTTGTTTTCTGTTCAAGTTTCATCCTAACAATTTTACAAACCATTTTGAAAGAAAAATCACAGCAGAGGGTAATACAGACATTTCCTCCATTCATATTTCTGGGGAAGGTGAGGACAGATGAAGGATAGAGCTGGGCTGAGACTCTGGTCTGCAGTCACCAGATTGTCATCATGCCTTGGTTTGTTTATGCGACCTCACTGACACTCATGCTGATTGGTTCATCTCCCCATTTGGAGGTGATTACCATACATATCCATGCAGAAAGCCCTAGCTTGTCTTGGAATTGGCTCCAAAACGGGGCACTTCTCTGGTTTCCACCTGTACATATTTGTTCTCTGTCAAGGGCACAAAACAACTGCCAACATTTCCTCCACCTTCTCTTTCTCCTCTTACTGTTGTCCCTAATGTCAGTAGAAAAACCTCAAGGTGCAGGCTTTAAGCACAAAGCCTAGAGCACCTTGGATGGACTCTTTTAAGTTTGCAGTAGTTAAAGGAGAGATGTCTGTTTACATGTGAGTTAGCCTAGCAGATAAATCAAAAATCCTAACAGCAAATTTAATACCAAAGAGTATAATAAGGATTTGTGATGCTTCCTAGAGGACCCAAGGACTATAAACCAATGAACAGTTTACAACGAGACATAAATATAGCATATAAAACATCCACCCGTTTCATAGAGGAAAATCATGATGATTTTGAGGCTTGGT
Organism: Mus musculus; assembly: GCF_000001635.26. Classification (NCBI taxonomy): domain Eukaryota; kingdom Metazoa; phylum Chordata; class Mammalia; order Rodentia; family Muridae; genus Mus; species Mus musculus. The sequence continues at coordinate 70,828,217 of NC_000084.6, forward strand.
GGAGAAAAAAAATACTTGTTCTTACAAATTTGATGTGAATTTTATTTTTAAGTGCTAACTAGGGATACTCCCACTGTCTTCACTGCGTTGAAGGTACAACTAGCCTGGGAGGAGGGCAATAGGTGAGGGTCATGATCTCTTCAACTAAGCAGGACAATTGCCATGGCCTGTGTGTCCAATCTGGTTTTGGCATTGAGAACTGTCTGAATTATAAATGATGAGCCCAGGGAGAAATTCACTTATGAAATGACCAGGACTCCATTCTAAAGTAAAATGAAAAAAAAAGTTATAAATGAATAATTTATGATCGGATCTCATCCTAAATTCTCATTTTCTTAAGGAACACATGAGCAATCTGTCAGAGAGGAGCCACTCGTCTGAGGTGCCAATCTCAGCTTGTGTTGACATGACAGAAGCATTTGCCAGCCTAGTGCATTTTTCATGCTCAACTTTATTCATTCATTTCTCTGCAGATCTGCATAGTAAGTCATGGCTGATTTGCTCAGCAATAGAGATGCTTTATGCATGTTCCTCTCTCCCAAGAGGCCTGACTTCAGCAGAGTCGGCTCCATAAGAGCCTTTAACGTGGCCTCAGATTCTTGATATGTGCCACTAATCACCATAGGCTGTGCTCTATTTCTTGCTGCCTCACAAGTCGAGTTCATGAGTAGAGTCCAGCATGCATGAAAGGCTTGGCTGTGCATACCGGTTCACAGGACTTTAAGGCTTCCTTTAAAAACTCAAAGTGGCCAGAGGTGCATAGAGATTTTGCCATGCTTTTCAATAGGAACAGGAAATTACTCTCTAGGAAACTAGTCACCAGCTGCTAGCTGTTAGCCTAAGCCTGGCCATGGGCACCAACATTTCTGAATTGTTTTTAAAATGCACAAAAAATAATGGCATAAACCTCAGCAATGGAAATAGCAATAGTTTCTGAAGGATACTGCCCTTCAAAAGCAGAAGCAGTAATATGTAGAGGAATACTATTTCTCTGTGTGGTTGAGAACAGAGTAGTCACAATGTAACTTTCTTTATTATAGACAAATGCAACGAAAGTCTTCACGTAAGGCTCTAATCAGATCCGTTGCTTTAAAAACATGTTTATTCTTCCCAAGTGTGAAATCTACATACGATGCTTGTGGTGGTTTGAATAAGCATGGCTCCCCACAGGCTCATAGATTGGAATTCTTGGTCACCTGGGAGTGGCATTATTTGAAGGGATTAGAAGGTGTGGCCTTGTTGGAGGAAGTATGTCATTGGGGATGGGCTTTGAGATTTCAGAAGACCAAGCTAGGCCCAGTGGCTCTCTCTCCTTCCTGTGGCCTACAGATCTGGGTTTAGAATTCTCATCTACCTCTCTAGCACCACATATGTGTGCCTGCTACCATGCTCCCTACCATGATGACAGTGGACTAAACCTCTGAAACTGCAAGAAGGCCCTAAAAATGTAAAAGCTTTTCTTAGTAAGAGTTGTGATCTCTTCACAGCAACAGAACACTGACTAAGACAGAAGTTGATACTAGCGGTGGGGTATTGTTGCCTAACCATGTTGTTGGCAGAATGTAGACTTTGGATTAGTAAAGCAGTTGAAGGCTTCAAGTGGGATTTAGTAGGTCATACTAGTAGAAGTGTGGAAAACTGAGATCCTGAGAGCAAAGTAGATTATAATGGCCTGACTGAAGAGATTTTATAGAAATATTAGGATGTGGTCTAGAGATCATTCTTGTGATATTTTGGCAAAGAATGTAGCTGCTTTCTGCCCTCATTCAAAAACATCATCCTAAGGCTAAATTGAAGAGTTTTTTCTGATTTATAGTGTTGGCAGTTTCTACTAACTATAAAGCAATGAATTATAAGGGTGGAAAAGGTGTGGAAATATCTACTCCAAATGTTAAAGGCTGTTACTAAAGGACATGGGATCACAAAGAGAAGAGTGTTGATTTTTTTTTAAAAGATGAATATCTGAATAGGTTGCAGAAGTTTTCTTTCCAGGGTTTCTATGAAGGGCCACAACCTGAGTGCCTTGAGATATTAGAGTATTATTTTCTCATAATTCTAAGGTCACAAGTCTGAAACTAAGATATTGGTATATCTACTGGCTGGCTGAAGACTGATGCAAACAGATGTGTTCCATGGGAAGATCCTGTTGCTAATGATCCCACATGCTCAGTTCCATGACATGGAGAAATTAAGTGGGAACTGGATAAAGCCGTCAAATGCAAATATGCTGGAGGTTACTGTGTAGGCTGCCAGGGAGACTTGTCCTTAAAGGTCCTACTCAACTGTGGACCCTGTGTGCTGTACTACTGATGGCCTGTGTGAGACATGCTCATTGGTACAATCCCGGCAAGTCAGCAATAAAGATAACCAACAGCTCTTTGATTTAATTTGCAGCCTTCTCCATAGGGATGGATTGCATCGCCTACAGTAAGCCTAGTCAAAAGCCAAAGGCTGAGGGTTCATAGGCCTTAGTGAGGGAGCTCCTGTTATTGGTTTGCCTATCAGACATCTAAACAATTATGTCTATACATGTCAATTAGTTCCATTATCAGCTTTGGTCGGAGAAATTCCTTCCTGCTGTGGCAGAGGAAACTGCAGAGACTTTCAACTGGCCAAAGTTCTGAGAAGAAGGAACTGCCGAATGCTCAGTCAGAAGTGTGACTTCTATGTCCCCCCTCCAAGGCTCATGGAACACTGAGGAGCATGGAGCAGAAAGGATGCAGGAGGCAGAGGAAGGAGTTGAATGAGATGTAACCCTGCCTTTCGAAAGTGACACCATCATCACACTCTTGCTCTCATAAGAGTTGTGGAAAGTGTTGTAAGATCTGTGCAGATTTTGCTTGTCAACATCCCGTCATGGGAAAATGAAGATCCCATGGACTTCCACTTCTCTAAGACAGGGCTTATAGGCAGCCACTGTAGCTAGATGCTGGAGCTCCTAATGCCCTATACTTCACTAAGGATCTATAGGCAGGTTATAGTCACTGTGGGTAAGACATTTTCTTCAGTGGAACAGCCAGTGGTAAGAAGCCCATGCTCCTATTGTGAATTTAATGTTATGTAAACCCACAGGGTCCTCAGTCAATCAATCAATCAATCAATCAATCAATCAATTGACAAATGAAAGTAGAAGAGGTACAAAATGGGAAGAGAAATGAGAACATTAGGAGTGGGAGGAGAGGGCCCAATACAATCAATACATTTACATGTTTATGAAAATATAATGAAAGTGACAATTGTGTATAATTATCATATGCTATAAAATCAATTTCACAAAGAAAGATCTATTCTAGTGGTGTAGAAAATATGAATCCAAATCCAGGGTTTCTACCCCTCCTTTGACCATTCAGTTCCTGGATAAAAGGCATGCACAACCTTCATATTTATAATAACCATCAATCAGCACAAGAGCTGGGCAGAAATCTATACTCTATGCTATTATGTCTGTTTCCCAGACCATAACCCCATTACATAATTTGTCATGTTTTGTCTGGGCTGCTCTTAACTTTAATTAGCCAAACCATATGGCCATTATTTCATGACTCACCTAACCCATGGTGGCTTCTCCTCCATCCATCTTTTTCCCTTTTCCCATGGTCTCCTCCAACTCCCAGGTTGGGAACACCAAGTACCTACTGCCTATCTCAATTCTGCCCAGCTATAGGCTGTAGGCATCTTTATTTACCAGTCAGAAATAATTCTGGGTCAAGGTCACATAGTGTCACTTGGGTCTATATGTGGACTGTTGTCTGTGGGGCAACCAGGCGTTGGGGGCTACACTTAGCATTACAGTACACAGCAACAGAGCAAACCTCAGCATTCTAGGCTGTATCTTTAGCTTGTTCTTGGCCTGGGTACGATTGTGCCATTTTCTATGACATAAGTCATATTAGGTTAGGGTCCATTCTCATTCTAATGATCTTACGTCAACTTAATTACCTCTTTATGACCTCATCTCTATTAAGACCACATTATAGGATTCCAAGGGTTAGGATATTAGGACTTAAACTTGAAATGACAAAATCCAGCCTACGACTCAGCAGTAGCTAGACAGCCACAGAGAGAAATTGAAATTCGGTGCTCTGGTAACGCAAATTCTCATGCTCATCTCTCTACAGTTTTGTTATTTTACTTTTAAAATCTTTATAAGTGAACTTTCTTTGCTTTCTTGGGTACTGATTTCTATGGTTTCAATTTTTGTCTTTTTTTTTTTTTCTTTTGAGATAAAGTCTCACAGATCCTGGGCTGGCCTCAAACACATTATGTAGCTGATGCTGACCTCCAATGGACCCTCCTGCTTCTAGCTCCACTTCCTGAGTGCATGGATTACATGTGCAACCTCGCACTCTGACTTTGTTTTCATGTGTAAGATAAGACTTCATCTCTGAGGTCTACCATCCTGTGTTACCATGTGTCCTTATTGAGATTTCTCATTCTTTGTCAGTGGTTCTATGGTAACATATCTTCTACCGTCATTGTACCCTGACAACAGGAAAGCTCAGATATTAGATTATTTTCCTTAGAAATTAATTATTTCAATAGTCACGATGGATACTTTATAAACCATGCTTTAAAATATGGATATGTTGAGTGGGTAAAGGAAGCTGTCAACATGTGAGCTATATAACATGCATATTTGAGACCATAAAAATACTTAAGTTCTAGTCTTATAGCGATTTTAAGTGAAGTATATTATTATCAAATTTAGTTAATATGTGGTACAAGAGACTTTTTGGAAATTATTCATTCTTGCTAATTGAAAACTTAAAACCTTTGAAGAACATCTTACCAAGAATGTCTCTACCTGGTAACCACTCATTCGCTCTTTCCATGAGTTAAGTTTTTAGATCTTCTTCAGGTAAGTAATAGCATCTACTTGCATGGTTTGTCTTTCTGGGTCTGGCTTATTTTGTTTACTATGATGGTCTTCTCTTTAACAGATGGTATCACAAATCAATCTAAAAAAATTTTTCACAGTAAGTCAAAAATAATTTCTCCTAAACACTGAAATGGCAACCAAGTTACCCAGGTGACTCAGTCACAACAAGAGGGACTCATAATTCCATTAATAATTCCATGTGCCTGTTTCCCTACCCCTCTCCCTGCAGTTTTACCAAAGTCCATGCAGTAATCATCACAACTTCAGGATTCCCAGGAGATGCTAGAATTCTCTAAAGATTTCTTGCCTTCAGTTCAGAACTTTATCAATAACTGGCTCATTTTATAATATGGTTTTCCCAGAAGTGCTATTGCTCTGATCCAACTGACTTTGGGAGACAATAAACATCTCTTCCTCAGAGTAAGTGATGGGTCAGGGTCATCATTTGAGAAGAACAAATTCACCTCTTCTGCTTTTTTTCATTCCTTTCATGAAATCCCTCGGGGCACATTTTGCTGTACTTTCTTGGCTTGCTAATAGATCGACTCTAAGGTTTCTTAAAATGATGGACCAATCTTTTTCTTTCTGGCTATGAATGCACCCCTGCTGTCGTCTGGCAACGATGCTTTCTGAGAGGTGTCAGGGTTATTTATTTAACCAACAACTCAGATCTTTAAAGTTGTTCGATGAGATGGTTATTTCAAAAAAAGACACAGAAAGAGTCTTCTCACAAAGCACGTTTTTATTATTTGTTCTGATATTGTGAGGTATTAGATGTAGGGTTATGAGTACTTTCAATAGATCACTACTGTAGTACATCAAGAGCTTTCGATTACTTATATTTATACTTTAATCAGAGACTGTAAACAAGATGGTGTAATTTGGAAGGTGTGTTATAATACATGGAAAGGTAGGTGGTCATTATAAGTATAACCACAATATATTTTAAATATTGTGGTTAAAGCATTACATGTTCATCGTGGGGATTTTCCTCCCAGTACAAATTTTATTTGCTTTCACTGTTTTTTCTTTCTAGCACTTCTTCTTTTTTTTAAAAAAAATTTTTATTATGTATTTTCCTCATTTACATTTCCAATGCTATCCCAAAAGTCCCCCATACCCACCCCCCACTGCCCTACCCACCTACTCCCCCTTTTTGGCCCTGGAGTTCCCCTTTTCTAGCACTTCTAATTCCATCAATGACTTCTCTAGATTCGCCAGTGTTAGAGTGTTTCTGACTTCTATTGCTCAACTGAAAACTTTTGATTTTTACAGATGACTAACTGGCTATTATCAGTGGATTTGCATGGCTGGTAATAATTTTTACTTCAGCAAGGTAGATTAAGACTACCGGGCTAGGATTACAGTTCATTTATCTTGTTGAATGGCTAACACCCTTCTTGTTAGTTTATTGTGGTTTCTTTGTGAGGAGTCAGAACCTACCACTTGATTTGAGCATTTTATTATAGAGCATTTGTGTCTTATATGTAGTATCACAGCTGGTTAAATGCTTGCTTTTTGGCTGCAATGTGTAAATGGAAAAGTTAATGTATTCCTTCAGCTTCTGCTCTCTCTTTACAAAGGGATGGATTCTGTATAGTGAGAAGTCAATATTTGCATGGTAACAGCACAAGCTCTTATTGTTCTTATTCGGAACATAAGCAAAATGACAAAATGTATGTAAATACTGGGCATAATGACACTGCTATATTAGAGTTATATGGGAAGGTGTATATGGCTCAATGTTTCTGGTGGCCCCAGCTTTCCTGTTTTGTTTGTTTGTTTTTTTGTTTTTGAGTTTCATATTTTCTTTTGGCTTTTTATGTGACCAACATTTGCCATAGGCTCTACTGGAAACAATAAGCAGTACACTATAGGGGAAAGGAATCAAGAGTTTGTATGAGACGACAATCCATCTGGTTTTATGAGCTATCTCTTCAGCTTCTCTGATCTAGTTTAGTTAATATCACTCATGACAGAGGTGTAGGCTTAGATTTTCAAAACCTACTTATCCTAGCCTACCATCCTAAGGTAGGGGAGGAAAGATGGTAATTAAGACAAGGGGATGTGGACCTGTTTAGAAGTAGTTGTTTGGGGTGAACCCAGTCTCCATTTGTCAGAATACCAGCAGTCCAAATTAGTAGTGTCAGGATGCCAACAGTCTAGTTCAAAAGGGTCAACAAACATGAATCAGCCACAGGAGCATGATCCAGCAGAAACAGCCCAGCCTCTGCCAGTTCTGAGTCAGCAGGAACTATCAGAAACAGCTGGAATGCCAAGAATTCTCTGCCATGTCTCTCTCAATGAAGTAAAGACCAGTAAAGAAGCGAGACCAGTGAAGTGTTGCTAGGCTAGCTATGCAACTGTCTTCAGTCACTGTCTGTTGAGTCCTATTTATGCTCTCAGCAAGCATGATGTGTCCTCTCCTGGGACTTGTTTCAGCAAAACATAACACGAGTCTAGCTCAGCAAAACATCATGAGTCTGCATCACATGACACAACCAGAAACTTTGACTTCTCAGAGGTCTCTGAGGAAAGTGTCCACAGCAGTCATCTTTGTGTTCTCTAGTGTGTTTGGGTAAGCGTTTAGTGAGTGTTCTCAGAGTAGATGAATTTAGTTATATTACTGGTTTCTTTCTTTCTTCCTTCCTTCCTTCCTTCCTTCCTTCCTTCCTTCCTTCCTTCCTTCCTTCCTTCCTTCCTTCCTTCCTCCCTCCCTCCCTCCCTCCCTCCCTCCCTCCCTCCCTCCCTCCCTCCCTCCCTCCCTCCCTCCCTCCCTCCCTTCTTTCTTTCTTTCTTTCTTTCTTTCTCGCCTCACCTCTTCTTCAATCTCATTCATCCTTTCAGATATAATAAATTTCTTTCAAATTACCTCTGTGTTTTGATGTAGATCTTTGTTCTTGTTGTTAAATTGTACTTAATCTTTTTTTTTTTTTTTTACACTCCAGATTTTATTCCTCTCCTGGTCCGCCCCCGACTGTTCCACATCCCATACCTCCTCCCTGCCCACTGTTTCTATGAGGATGTCCCCAAACTCCACCCCCACCCCACCAGACCTCTAAACTCCCTGGGGCTTCCAGTCTCTTGAGGGTTAGGTGCATCTTCTCTGACTGAACCCAGACCCCGCAGTCCTCTGCTTTATATGTGTTGGGGGCCTCATATCAGCTGGTGTATGCTGCCTGGTTGGTGGTCCAGTGCCTGAGAGATCTCAGGGATCCAGGCTAATTGAGACTGCTGGTCCTCCTATAGGATTGCCCTCCTCCTCAGTTTCTTCCAGCTTTCCCCTAATTCAACCACAGGGGTCAGCAGCTACTGTTCACTGGTTGGGTGAAAATACCTGCATCTGAATCTTTCAGTTGCTTGTTGGGTCTTCCAGAGTGCAGTCATGCTAGGTCTCTTTTTGTGAGTGCTCCAAAGCCTCAGTAATAGTGTCAGGCCTTGGGACCTCCCCATGAGCTGGATCCCACTTTGGACCTGTTGCTGGGCATTCTTGTCCTCAGGCTCTTCTCCATCTCCATTTTCATTCCTGCAGCTCTTTCAGACAGGAAAAATTATGGGACAGAGCTTTGACTGTGGATGGCAACCCTATCCCTCACTCAAAGCCCTGTCTTTCTGCTGGAAGTGGGCTCTATCAGTTCCCTCTCCCCACTGTAGGACATTTCATCTAAGGTCCCTCCCTTTCAGTTCTGAAAGTCTCTCACCTCCCCGGTCTCTGGTACATTCTGGAGGGTGCCCCTACCTCCTACCTCCAGAGGTTGCCTGCTGGCCCTCAGGGCTTGAGTCCTTTCCCCCAACCCAATACCAGATCAGGTTCTGTCTTCTCCTCCTTCCCCTTTCCCACCCAGGTCCCTCCCTCCCTTCCTCTCTCCCTTGTGATTGCTTTTTTCTCCCTCCCAAGTGGGATTGAGGCATCCTTACTAGGGCCCTTCAAGTTATTGACCTTTTTGAGTTCTGTGGACTGTATCTTGGGTATTCTGTACTTTTTTTGGTTAATATCTACTTATTAGTGAGTACATACCATGCATGTCTTTTTCGGTTTTAGTTACCTCACTTAGGATGATATTTTCTAGTTTTATCCACTTGCCTGCAAAACTCAGGATGTCCTCATTCTTAATAGCTGGGTAGTATTCTTTTTTTTTTTTTCAGAGTAAAGTTATCAGATTTCTTTCTTTTTTTCCTTTCTTTTTTTTTTTAATTAGGTATTTTCCTCGTTTACATTTTCAATGCTATCCCAAAAGTCCTCCATACCCACCCCCAATCCCCTACCCACCCACTCCCCCTTTTTGGCCCTGGTGTTCCCCTGTACAGGGGCATATAAAGTTTGCAAGTCCAATGGGCCTCTCTTTGCAGTGATGGCCGAATAAGCCATCTTTTGATACATATGCAGCTAGAGACAAGAGCTCCGGGGTACTGGTTAGTTCATATTGTTGTTCCACCTATAGGGTTGCAGTTCCCTTTAGCTCCTTGGGTACTTTCTCTAGCTCCTCCATTGGGGGTCCTGTGACCCATCCAATAGCTGACTGTGAGCATCCACTTCTGTGTTTGCTAGGCCCCGGCATAGTCTCACAAGAGACAGCTATATCTGGGTCCTTTCAGCAAAATCTTGCTAGTGTATGCAATGGTGTCAGCGTTTGGAAGCTGATTATGGGGTGGATTCCTGCATATGACAATCACTAGATGGTCCATCCTTTCGTCACAGCTCCAAATTTTGTCTCTGTAACTCCTTCCATGGGTGTTTTGTTCCCATTTCTAAGAAGGGGCAAAGTGTCCACACTTTGGTCTTTGTTCTTCTTGAATTTCATGCGTTTAGCAAATTGTATCTTATATCTTGGGTATCCTAAGTTTCTGGGCTAATATCCACTTATCAGTGAGTACATATTGTGCGAGTTCCTTTGTGATTGGGTTACCTCACTCAGGATGATGCCCTCCAGGTCCATTCATTTGGCTAGGAATTTCATAAATTCATTTTTTTAATAGCTGAGTAGTATTCTATTGTGTAAATGAACCACATTTCCTCTATTCATTCTTCTGTCATGGGACATCTGGGTTGTTTCCAGCTTCTGTCTCTCACAAACAAGGCTGCTATGAACATAGTAGAACACATGCCCCTGTGGCCTGGTGGGGCACCTTTTGGGTATATTCCTAAGAGTAGTATTGCTGGGTCTTCAGGTAGATCTTTTTCCAATTTTCTAAGAACCTCCATACTGATTTCCAGAGTGGTTGTACCTGCTTGCAATCCCATCAGCAATATACTGATGACACACGATATGATATGATGTTTTAGCTGTGTCACTTAGGGTTAGCTCAGATATGATTCTACTTTTTCTATCAGCTTATGAACCAAACATAAACACAGATATTGACAAGCAAGTACTTGAGGAACCTGATACTGGCTCCTACTTCAGTTGCCTCATTAGCCAAGAGAGCTTTCCTGGAAAATACCCCTGACCTCTCAGGTGGCTTGATGACCTTATACTGCCTTCAGAAACAGTTTACTCTACTAAGACTAATAATATGTAGAGAAGGGCTTCAACCAAGTAAGTAGAATACTGGAAAAACATGGCCATTTCAGCACAATTGGTTTACATAGTGACTAAGATCTGAGAGAAATGGCTAACCTGATTGCACAGTGGGAAAGACTACATTTACTTCAGGCCTGCATTGTGTTCCATTCATGACTCAATGTCTGTAAGTTAAGAGTGTGCACCAGGATCTAAATAATTTTTTCTTGAATGAGTGAGTGGATCACGATGTGGCAGAATTTTTAATACCCAGGTAATATGTCAGAGAAAAAGAACAATTTTAGCGTAACTTTCAGAAAATCGGCACAGTGGCTGGCTCTGCCTTGGCCTCAAAGCTGCTGGGAAGTTCAGATTTTCTCTCTGAAGTTTTGATAATCGAGTCCAATGGTGAGAACTGAGAATAGACGGGTGGAAGAGGAGGTGATCAGATTTATTCATGTGCTCATGTGCACAGGAGCAACACAAAATATGGAACTCAAAGGAAGGGCACATTTCCCCCAGGAAGTGTTCGCTTTAGAGGAGAAAGAGACAAGGGACTCTGGGTAATTCTCAAGGAGGAGTGGATGGGTTCCTGGGGAGATGAATGGACCTGAAGAACACAGGGCGGTCTGGGACAAAGTTCTGTTTTCCAGTTGTCTGCTGTTTGACTTTAAGTGCCCTCTGTGATAAGAGTTTGCTGTCTCTTGCTTAGGGAAACATCAGTCAGAAATGTGAAGCAGTATTTACAGGGATCAGGGACTTCTAGGAAAGCTCTCCCCTGCTGTTGCTGCATGCTTTCTCATCCCCACCAGAGCGATTCTACTACACTTTTCTTTTGTTAAAATACAAAATAAAATGAAAATATTTAATTTATGGATAATAGGATATGAACGAGATCACCTCAAATCTTTTGTTTAATTTCTCTCTTAACTAAGCCTTTTATTTTAGATAACTGTAGATTTGTGTGCAATGGGAAGACATGCTAGGGAGAGATGCCATCAATATTTTATACAGTTTCTACCCATGCTAACTTCTTGGACAACTGCAATACAGTATCACAACCAACATGCTGGCACAAATGTAGGGATACAGGACATTTCCATCTTCACAAAGATCCCTCTGGTTGCCATTTAACAACCACAGTTACCTGCTTCTTCCCTTTTGCCCATCTCCAATACCTGATCTGGCTGATCTAGTCCCTTCTCTGTAATGTTATTATTTAAATTATGTATACTGAATGTAATCATACAAATACCAACCTTTCAGACTTGGCCTTTTTTTTCTTCAGTCTTGAGTCATGGAGGTTCAGCATGGCTGTGAGGTCAAATAGAAGTGGAGGACCAACTTGGTGATGAACTGCAGTTATGATTCCCCATAGAGAAATCAGAACCGAGAGTAGGGAGGATAATTAGCTCATCCCAGTGACACTAACCTGTCAGGGGAATCAAAGTACCACTTGGCTTTACCCTGGAGATAAGGATTCAGTTTTTATCACACTGAGACTGTTGTGTGGGGATTAGACCATTTCTGTCTCCTTCTGCACCTGAGTGCAAAACACCATCTTCCTGCTTGGGTCTGCTGATGTCTCGTCCTGATCAGGAGATATTGGCAGCATATGGGATACAGAGAATGCAGTGAACTTAGTGCTGTGTTCTTCTATAAGTAATGAGAACTATGTCACCCACTATCTTTTTTCTGTTTTCTAAAGTCATCCTAAGATCACTGTAGTCCATCCGGTATTTTCAAATGCAAGAGAGGTCACGGATAGATCAGATGTCTCAGTTTTCACTTTGAAGAGGTGTATGTGTTTTTAATGCACTTTATGAGGTATGAACTGGTACATAGGATAATAGTTTTCATTCTGCCTTTGACCTGTAATTTCTGTTGCTATTTGGAACAACTATTACTCAAGTCAGGTGTCTACACTAAGCTCAATTGAAAATTAGACTTTTAACCGGATACGTTTTAAGGGATGAATTGATTGATCAGTTAATGCAGAAAGTTATGTACATGATTCCTTTGGGAATTGTTTTATAATTTAAAAGTGCCATTCTACATATTTATTTTTCAAGTAGCCATGCTCAGTTTGCAAGACGGAAACAGTACATCACTGTGGCATTCTAGAAGACTTGAAAGAGAATACTTAAGATTGTTGAGCAATTTTTTTTATTATATTAGGTAGAAGGGGCTATGATATATGATGGTCTAAAATAATCCATCGAAGTGTTTATGATATTCAGACTGCACATTATCTTGCCTCTAGTTTTTAGATGTCATTTCATTCCCTTCCCTAGTCACAGTCGGGCTTCTTGTGCTCGGCTACCCCTGAACGGACACCACCTTACCTTCTGTATCTGTTGCAACTTTAAAGCTCCACCCTTCACTTCCCAGTACACCAATCCCCTTCAGCTTTCCAATCCCAGACTCTAGATGTTTCTCTGCTGTGATTACACAAGATCCTGCTCTGTTCAGTAGCAAATTGGGGAGGAAAGGCTTTCCTGCTTCATTCAAACCTTTATTCCAATCAATAAGGGAAATTCTAGTGTATCCTTTATTCTTCCAGGGTAAAGGGAATACATTATACATGTTGCTGTAGTCTGTTGAATGCTACTGGCCTATATCACTACACTCCCAGTTATCTGTCTATGTTCTTACTTTTGTCTAATGTTACTTTTGTTTCCCTCATATTGATAACTCATTTCACTATGATATGCTCCGGTGAGGCCACACCCTCTCTTTCTATGCTCTCCTAACACTGCACACTTCCTGATCAGAACTGTAATTAACCCCCAGTCCCATGTGACGGCCCCTCCTGAGCTTCTCACATGCATTGCCTGATCCGTTGCTTGCTACTTCCTGAGAGAAGATTCACACACACCAGCTAGTTGAGGTCACGCTACTGATGATGTGCTCTGATGTCTTTTAAAATTACATATTAATTGATTATGCTCACTCCATCAGTACCTGATTATCTTTTATGTCTCAGATAATGTTGCAGGACTACAGGTATATACAGATGGTCAAATGGACACAATACTCTACCATTACATGGAGACAAAAACTTAAAAAAAACTCCACAAAGATAGCAATGATATCGTATTAATTATTAATAGTAAATGTAGTCCTCGGGATAGGTTAAATTATACTATGGTAACATGCAAGCTTATAATTTCAGTGCCTGAAATTTAATGTTTATTTTAAGCAAAAGTAATCTATAGGTCTGGCTAAGTCTCTAGGGAAACTTTCTTATTTGCAGCACTTCTAAAGTCTGGGGCAATTTGATCTGATGCACCTCCATCTGGAAATAAAGTCTCCAACTGATATGTTTGTGAAGGAGATCAGCTGGAAGACTCATATTTGCTGTTAGATGCCTGGGCATAGGAATGGTGCATGTCCACTCTGGTGACGATCAGTTCACTAAAGCTAATCATATGACTCTATTCACATGAAAGGAATGAGGATGGCCAGTTCTATATGCTTTAAAAGAGAAAGCACCTATAGAGAGTTAAGCTTCTAAAGTTTCTATGTGGAAAGACAGAAGTAAACAGGATGGCAAGGCTTTGCTGTGCTTGGGAGTGTTGTAGTTTGATCCCTAGTCTTATAACAATAGGTGAGGAAGTAGTGTGAAGCATGGCAGCTAATTTGTCAGATGTGGGAAGCCACATGTGCCGTTGCTGAGTGGCACTGACTACTGCTGGCCACCATGCATAAGATTGGACAAACAACCAATGTGTACATATGCAGTAAAGTTTTTTGCAAAGACACTGCCTGGCCCAGGCATGATAATGAGGTTCTGTAAGGTACTGAGAGAGAGTAGCCAATCAGATGAGGAACATGCAAATGAGACTTAGTGCATAACCAATCCGGGTGTGAGACACGCCCCTCCTAGGCCTATAAAAGCAGCACCAGTTCTGGGCTCGAAGTCTTTTCGCCTCTACAATCAAGCTCTCCCAATAAACGTGTGCAGAAGGATCCTGTTGCAGCGTCGTTCTTCCTGGCCAGTCGAGCGCGCGCAAGAAGTGGTGCCGAAAACCCGGGACAAGAAACATCTTCAGGCACGAGCGAAGACCCCCTGCTACAGGGAGGATTCAGAACTGCATCACGGGGAAGGAGCAGTTAATAAAGGTTCCCGCAAAACAGACTGCTGAGAAGGATCCAGCGTGGATTCAGAACTCTTCAGCTGGGGAACGGTGGTAATGAAGTGTTCCTGCAAAACAGACTGCTGAGAAGGATCCGGAGTGGATTCAGAACTCTTCAGCTGAGGAACGGCGGTACCGGTAAGTAGAAAGAAATTAATGTGAGAGGCATGCTCTCCTACGAAATAGATCTGATAATTGTTGCTGGGGTTGCTATCTTTCTTGCCTTGATCTTATATCATGGCTTTAATTGTCAACTCCCAAAATGTAAAGATACAAAAAATAGTATAAAAAATAGTAAAAAGCAGAAAATTAAGTCAATTTACCCTCCTCTCGAGGACTCTGAGTCGTTAGAATTGTCTAGCTCAGAGGATTCCGAATTATCAACAGGAGAGGAGGAAGATTTGAAGGAGGTTGCTGCGGAGTATGAAGCAGAAAGATCTGGTCCAATAGGGAGGAGTTTCAGTGCTCCCCTACCTACTCCGCCTTATGCAGATAAGAAAGCAATTGGCAATGGTCACTCTTTTTGCACTCCTAAAGGGTTGCAAAAAATATGTCAGGCTTTTCCTGTTTTTCAGGATCATGCTCAACAGCGATATTATGAGCCAATATCGCATAAACAAGTAAAAGAGCTAGCAGAGTCAGTAAGGACCTATGGAGTTAATGCCTCATTTACTCAGTCCCAAATTGATAGATTGGCTCACAATGCCATGACTCCTTTTGACTGGATGAGTGTGGTAAAGGCATGTCTTACGATGGGACAGTATCTAGATTGGAAGTCTATATGGCATGATCTGTGTTTGAGTCAGGCCCGTACTAATGCTACTGCAGGGCAACAAGCATGGAGCTTTGAAATGCTTACAGGTCAGGGTATATGGACAAACAATCAATTAGGATACCCAGTGCAGGTCTATGATCAAATTAATCAGGCAGCAGTGAAAGCTTGGAAAGCATTGCCTAATCGAGGAGAGGTATCTGGTAACTTGACAAAAATTATTCAGGGAACTAATGAGCCATTCTCTGAATTTGTGGCTCGCATGATGGAAGCGGCAGGACGTATATTTGGTGATGCTGAGGCCGCAATGCCATTAATTGAACAATTAGTTTATGAGCAATGTACCAAAGAATGTAGAAATGCTATCACACCATGGAAAGGGAAAGGGCTACAAGCATGGATGAAAGCCTGTAGAGAAATAGGAGGACCTCTTTCAAATGCAGGGCTGGCTGCCGCAGTTTTGATGGTGCAAGCAAAAGAAATAACTTGCTATAATTGTGGACAAACAGGTCATATGCAAAAGCAGTGTACAAAGGGTAGAAAGAATAGATTTGAAAAGACAGAACCAGGTACTTGCCCAAAATGTGGGAAAGGAAGACATTGGGCAAATGAATGTAGATCAGTCAGAGATATAAAAGGAAGGCCAATACCTCAGTTTAAAGTGCAACAGCCAAAAAACGGGGTGAGGGGCCCCCGTCCCCAGGGCCCCCAAATGTATGGGGCATTTCAGACCACAGTGTCCATGAGGCCACCCAGAGACTGAGGAGAGCCACTCCGGGTTCAGCAGGATTGGACATCTGTGCCACCTCCAGAGTAATTCTTACACCTCAAATGGGGTGCCAACCTATTTCATCAGACTTTAGAGGTCCCTTACCAAAGGATACAGTGGGCCTACTGTTGGGTAGGTCCTCTTCTGCTTTGAAAGGATTGATGATACATCCCGGAGTTATAGACTCAGATTATGAGGGACAAGTTAAGATTATGTGTTCTGCACCCCGAGGTATTGTAGCCATTTCTCCTGGAGATCGCATTGCTCAATTACTGATTCTTCCTAGTTTGCATAACATGTTCCCTAGTAGCCAGGATTCCCGAGGGGATAAGGGACTCGGTTCTACAGGAACGAATGTGGCCTACATATCTTTAGATTTGGATAATCGTCCCACTTTACAATTACAAATAGAAGGAAAAACCTTTCAAGGTATAATGGATACAGGAGCAGATAAAAGCATTATATCCAGTAATTGGTGGCCTGCTTCTTGGCCTGTTAATCAATCGTCACATAGCTTACAAGGATTAGGATATGAGGCTACCCCAACTACAAGTGCAAAATCCTTACAATGGAAAGATAAAGAAGGAAGGACAGGGCTTTTTCAACCTTATGTACTCCCTTTACCTGTAAACTTATGGGGAAGAGATGTGTTGTCAGCCATGAACTTTATATTGACTAATGATTACTCTCAGAAAAGCAAGGAAATGATGAAAGGAATGGGATATATACCTGGACTAGGTCTTGGAAAAAACTTACAAGGTAGAATTTCACCAGTTAAAGCCACAGAAAAAGTAGATAAGAAAGGGCTGAGTTTTTTCTAGGGGCCACTGAGGAGCCTTTGCCCATTCCATGGCGTACGGAGGACACGGTGTGGGTGCCTCAGTGGCCTTTACCCTCTGAGAAGTTAAAAGCAGCTAAAGAATTAGTACAAAAACAATTAGACCTGGGACATGTGGAACCCACTCAATCACCCTGGAACACCCCTATTTTTGTTGTAAAGAAGAAGTCAGGTAAATGGAGATTGTTACATGACCTAAGAGCCATTAATGCACAAATGCAAGTTATGGGTCCTGTACAAAGAGGACTCCCCCTACTCTCAGCTCTACCTAAGGATTGGAGAATTATAGTAGTAGATATTAAGGATTGTTTCTTTTCCATTCCATTAAATAAGAAAGATAAACCTAGATTTGCATTCACCTTGCCTTCTATTAATCATATGGAGCCTGATAAAAGGTACCAATGGCGGGTATTACCCCAAGGAATGGCAAATAGCCCTACAATATGTCAGTTATATGTAGGAAAAGCTTTGCAACCGGTTAGGGATGGTTTCCCCTCCTTAAAAATTTGTCATTATATGGACGATATAGTGATTTGTGGACCTGAAGAAGAAAGTATACAGCAAGCTTATGGCTTGCTTAATGAAACTTTAAAAAATAATGGCTTGATTATTGCACCAGAAAAAGTACAGCAGTCTAATGTTAGTCATTTTTTAGGAGCCACTATTACTTTACGATGTGTCACCCCACAAAAGATTAGTATAAGAAAAGATCATCTAAAGACATTAAATGATTTTCAAAAATTATTAGGAGATATAAATTGGATTAGACCTTATTTAAGGATCCCTACTTCGGAATTAAAACCTTTATTTCAAATTTTAGAAGGAGAATCACATATTACCTCATTGAGACAATTAACACCTGAGGCTTCTGATGTTCTTAGGAAAGTGGAAAAGGCGATCCAAACAGCACAGTTAACTCGTATAAATGAGCAAGAACCTTTGTGCCTATGCATATTACGCACCATCAATTTGCCAACTGCTGTGTTATGGCAAAATGGTCCTTTAGTATGGATACATCCACATATATCCCCTAATAAGACTATAGAGCATTATCCCACCATGGTAGCAAATATGGCCCACAAAGGGATAAAAACTTCAATTACTCACTTTGGAAAAATGCCTGATAGCATAATTGTCCCTTATACTGTCGCACAAATGCAAATACTGTGTGCTACTATAGATGAATGGGCCATTCTTAGATGCAGTTTTTCTGGTTTAATTGATAATCATTATCCTAAACATCCGTTATTACATTTTATGTTATTACATCCAGTAATATTTCCAAAGGTAACAGCTAATACCCCTATAAAGGGAGCCATTGATATTTATACAGATGGATCAAAAACAGGAATTGGAAGTTATGTAATCAATGAAAAGGCTGTAAGGTTGCAATTTACACCAGGAGCCCCTCAATTGGTAGAATGTTTGATGGTTTTAGAAGTTTTTAAAAGATTTCCTATGCCCATAAATATTATCTCTGATTCTGTTTATGTAGTTAATGCGGTTCTAGCATTAGAGACTGCCGGAAATTTTAAACAGTCTAGTCCTGTATCTGAAATTTTGATGAAAATACAAAATTGTATTTTGATGCGTGAGCATCCCTTTTATATTCAACATATTAGAGCACATACATCATTACCTGGACCTATGGTTAAGGGAAATGCAATTGCTGACTCGGCCACCAGAGACATGGTTTTCTTATCACAAAGTTCTATAGAAAGTGCTAAGAATTTTCATCAGCTTTATCATGTCCCTGCTTCTACATTACGACAAAAGTTTAAGCTCACACGAACAGAAGCCCGAGATATTGTCCTACAGTGTGGTAAATGTGTAGAATTTATTAATGCACCTTCCGTGGGTGTTAATCCTCGCGGATTGCGACCCCTAGATGTTTGGCAAATGGACGTCACGCATATCCCATCTTTTGGGAAATTACAATATGTACATGTATCCATTGATACCAGTTCTGGTGTCCTACATGCCTCTCCCTTGACAGGGGAAAAAGCAGTTCATGTCATATCTCACTGCTTAGAGGCTTGGGCTGCATGGGGCAAGCCCCTAGTGTTAAAGACAGATAATGGTCCTGCATATACTTCTTCTAAATTTAGCCAATTTTGCAAACAAATGCAAGTAAAACATATTACTGGATTGCCCTATAATCCACAGGGCCAAGGCATCATTGAGAGAGTCCACCGCACTCTGAAACAATATTTGCAAAAACAGAAAGGGGAAATAGAGGCTATGACGCCAAAGATGGCTCTATCCCTTGCAATATTTACTCTTAATTTTCTAAAATTAGATGATGCTGGAAGATCACCAGCTGAAAGGCATGGACAATGGCCTCAATCGCCCAATGAAATGGTCAAATGGAAAAATGTCCTTGATAATAAATGGTATGGCCCGGATCCTATCTTAATCAGGACCCGGGGAGCTATTTGTGTTTTTCCACAGGGTGAAGAAAATCCACTTTGGGTCCCGACGCGACTGACAAGGACCGTGAAAGAGCAAGATGAACCCCAAGATGATTCTCCTGCTCCTGATGATTGAAACCAGGATAAGTATACCTTTATGGGCCATAGTAAGATCATGGCCAGTACCTTTACCGGTACATTCCATTTCTTCTACCTAGCCTTTGTTTTTTGCAAAGGAATGTTTTTTGGATGTGCCTTATGCACGACAAACTCCTCAAGAGCCACGGGTGTATAAGAGTACTAGTTTTCATTTAAATTATACATTATGCTTTGTGCATAATGTGGATAAACCTTTTACACCCTGTATATTTTTTAAGAAAAAGATTATCTCTAATTGGGCAGATCAAATTAATACTGCTGACACTATAAGTCAGATAGCAGAAAAAACGTCTGAGGCATTGCTTACCCTGCAAAGGGTGGATTCTCATATCACGTCAGGGTTAATGTTAGTGAATCAGAGAGTGGATATTTTACAACATGACATGGAACAGATGATGGATGTCATACAAATGAGTTGTGTGGCATCCACTTTGCATGTGTGCATTACTCCCAATAGGTACATTAATAATTCTTTTATTAAAAGTACAGACCTATCGAATTACCTGAAGGGGAACTGGTCGCAGGAGCTGGGAAGGTTGCAGACGAGGCTGCAGATGCAGATCCTGAACCTTAATGGGACCAGAGTGGAACCAGTGACCCTTGGAGACTTTACCTCTTGGCTTACCTCTGCTTTTTCTTACTTTAAGGAATGGGTGGGAGTGATTTTGTTTGGTGCTGCCATATGCTGTGGACTGGTGTTCATGCTCTGATTGGTATGCAAATTCAGAACTCAACAAAAACGTGACAAGGTGATTATAACTCAGGCACTTTTAGCTATTGAAAACGGCTCCTTCCCTGAAATTTGGTTATCTATGCTCAAGAATTAGTCAGCATGAGATTAGATGAGAGAGACTCAACGATCATTGATCAGCCCTTGCTCATCAATAGGGTGATTATGATTTCCCCACTAATTCATTTTTTGGCTGGCCTCTTTTGCAGAGTTCGCCCTAGGTCATTTAGCAGTTATTGTCACACAGCACTGCGGTATCCAGAGACGGGCAACTTTCCTCGTGCACAGTCCAACCTAAGACATGGGGCCTGGTGGCGATAGGGTTACCCTATGACGGGTAAGGCTGTGACATTAGAGGAACGACCTAAAACAGGAGCCACGGCGGATGGGCATAATTGCACAGGCCTAGTCCAGCCTCATTTTATTAAAACAAACAGGGGGAGATGTGGGAAGCCACATGTGCCGTTGCTGAGTGGCACTGACTACTGCTGGCCACCACACATAAGATTGGACAAACAACCAATGTGTACATATGCAGTAAAGTTTTTTGCAAAGACACTGCCTGGCCCAGGCATGATAATGAGGTTCTGTAAGGTACTGAGAGTATAACCAATCAGATGTGAGACATGCAAATGAGGTATGATAATGAGGTTCTGTAAGGTACTGAGAGAGAGTAGCCAATCAGATGAGGAACATGCAAATGAGACTTAGTGCATAACCAATCTGGGTGTGAGACACGCCCCTCCTAGGCCTATAAAAGCAGCACCAGTTCTGGGCTCGAAGTCTTTTCGCCTCTACAATCAAGCTCTCCCAATAAACGTGTGCAGAAGGATCCTGTTGCAGCGTCGTTCTTCCTGGCCAGTCGAGCGCGCGCAAGAGTCAGAGATCAAAATAATTCCGTATGAAGATCTTGAGCAAATAAGTGTGCACGGGGGGGGGGGGGAGTGGATGCATTTGACATGGGGAGAGAGAGAGAGAGAGAGAGAGAGAGAGAGAGAGAGAGAGAGAGAGAGAGAGATAGATCGACCCTTTGACCCAGATCCACCTACATTTCTTACAATGCTTACAGATCAACCAGTTCAGGGACCAGGTCGGTTTTGTTTTGTTTTGCTTCTAACATATCATCACCATAAGTATGAAGAACATACTTATGGTATAAATAAACAAATGAAATAAGAAGTTACTAAACAAATCTAAGCATCATGCATCTTTGTCTAAACTAAAATTAGTACTGCCTTTTGTGCATCTATTTTCTTTTAGTTAATAGTTTATATTTTATTCCACTCATTACAGTTGTGCTCAAGATCATGAACTTTATAGATAGATAGTCTTCTGTTTGTACCTTCATAGTACTAGCATAACAATGGGCAAATTTTCTTAAGTGTTCTGATTTCTTCACACATTATATTAATAGTCAACTCAAGAGATGACTATGAAATGAGATTTTAGCACAGAACTTAGCACATGAAAAACTGATATGAAAATGACTTCTCTCTCTATGGATTTGTATATGTGTTCATATATACATAAACTCATCTTTAAATATACAAAATGCATACTGAATGAAACACTCTTTGACATACTGAATTTAAATGAAAATATATAAGTCTATAATCTATAATCTATTATAGATTATAGACTTCTGAACCATGTGTTACTAGAAACACAATTTTATTTTATTCTTAAATCAAGTGCAGAGGGAAATTTGGAATAGAAGTCTGAGATCTGTTCTTCAGATTGGCATTTTATTGTCTACACAGTTCATTTTTTTCCATGAGTCTATCTTCTTATAAGCAACATGGTGATTTTCATGCTTATACTTACCCAGCGTATCTAACAGGTTAAGAGGGAATAAAAGGGAAATGGATATATATCAGTGCTACTGATATTAATTTCAAATGTAAAATTATTTTAGTGTTTTTAAAAAATCTTTATAACCTGTTTTACTTTGGGGAGAGGCATGATAGAAGAGGATATTTTGTCAGTGAATCTTCAGATAATAGGAAAACCGTGGAGAGAACTTTTATTGGAAAATGCAGTATCCAATAATCTGTTAAAGTGTCTCCAGCAACAAAATAATAAAAACTGAAGACACAACTTTAATAGAAGCAACGGCATGGAACCCACAGCATCTCTCCTAGGTTTTAGTCAATGACACGTCAGACTCATTATGTTTGATTCATTGGGTTTCAGTGTCTGAAGCTGAGGGCTGCACTTTCTGCAACCAGTCGTGGAAGAACAAATGATGCTCCAAAGAGACAGCTCAGCATCTTCACTGCTCAGGAGTTCAGGTCACTGAGAGAACACAAGTGCTTGGACGCTGATGATCTTGCTGTTCTGGCCTTGGAGCTCATTTATTTGTATCTGATGTCTTCCACTCGTCGTAGGTACTTGATAATACACATTGATAAGCACCACTTACTAGTCTTTAGATGTTTGATCTGGGTCATGGGATATCATATGGGAAGAGTAAAACTTGGCAAAAAAAAAAGTAGACCCACCACAGAAATGCCAACAGCTTACTTTGAAAAATATCAAAGCATAAAAGGCACACTGAAGGTGTTAGTATGGGACAAATGGATCGACAAATAAATGATAAAGTAAATACTGTAAAATGTTAAATGTCATGGGTATATATAGGTCCAATGTATAATTTTATAAATATTTGAGCTTTTCTTATAGTAAAAACATTAATGAAAGGAAAATGAAAGTAAAAATAAGACTATCAGAAGGCAAATCTAGGTGAGTTCTGTAGCTTTAAGATAATAGTACAAATACGACAGCCACAGGGGACACTTTAGGTTCTTCAAATAATTAGAGAGAAGAGTGTTTATGAGGGCCTGGAGACATAAAGATTAGTGAATTACTTATCCAAGGGTTAAATCCTATTGATTGTAGTTAATTATATTGTATTACATGTTTACAACTCAATAAATGTTCTTATGTAAAAATGTTTTCATCACAAAAATCAATTAATCAATCAATAAATCAATAAGAATGCGGGGGAGATTTTTGGAACTGATGATGCTCTTGGTATTGATTATGTTGATGGCTCATGGGCATATTATCTACAAATATCATATTACACATGTACAGCTTTTTTTTAATCATGCTATCCTATGATTTATATATTTTTTTATTACGTATTTTCCTCAATTACATTTCCAATGCTCTCCCAAAAGTCCCCCATACCCTCCCCCCCCCCACTTCCCTACCCACCCATTCCCATTTTTTGGCCCTGGCATTCCCCTGTACTGGGGCATATAAAGTTTGTGTGTACAATGGGCCTCTCTTTCCAGTGATGGCTGAAGAGGCCATCTTTTGATACATATGCAGCTAGAGTCAAGAGCTCCGGGGTACTGCTTAGTTCATATTGTTGTTCCACCTATAGGGTTGCAGACCCCTTCAGCTCCTTGGGTACTTTTTCTAGCTCCTTCATTGGGGACCTTGTGTTCCATCCAATAGATGACTGTGAGCATCCACTTCTGTATTGCCAGGCACTGGCATAGCCTCACAGGAGGCAGCTATATCAGGGTCCTGTCACACTGCTGTGGTATTAAATTCCACACCTGACTCACTGAATTCCCCACCACTCTCTCTGTCTTACTGTGAAACAATCTGACTTCGCCTTGTGAAGTCCAGGCCAACTTGATCTTGGCTGTGGAATTTCTGTAAATTGTCTTTTTTATATTGAGATACGTCTCTTGTTTGCTTAATCTCTCCAGAGTTTTTATCATGACGGGGTCAAATCCATTATGTGATCTTGTTCCTTCTTTTGTTGGATTTTTTGCAGGTTGTTTATGTGGTGGATCACATTTATTGATTTTCATATATTGAACAATCCCTATATGTCTGGGATGAAGCCTACTTGGTCTTGGGGATGATCTCTTTGGTGTGTTCAAGTATTTTATTTAGTATTTTTGTTTCAGTGTTCATAAGGAAAATTGCTCTGTATCTCTCTCTCTCTCTCTCTCTCTCTCTCTCTCTCTCTCTCTCTCTCTCTCCCTTTTTCTCTCTCTTTCCTACTCCCACTTCCCTGTCCTGGCATTTCCCTACACTGGAGCACTGAGCCTTCACAGGACCAAGGCCCTCTTCTCCCACTGATGACCAACAAGATCATCCTCTGCTACATATGCAGCTGGAGCCATGGGTCCCTCCAGTTGTACTCTTTGGTTGGTGGTTTAGTCCCTGGGAGCTCTGGGGGTACTTGTTGGTTCATATTGTTGTTCCTCCTATGGAGCTGCAAACCCCTTTAGCTCCTTGAGTCCTTTCTCTAGCTTCTCCATTGGGACTCTGTGCTCAGTCCAATGGTTAGATGAGAGCATCCACCTCTTTATTTGTCAGGCACTGGGAGAGCCTCTCAGGAGAGAGCTATATCAGGCTCTTGTCAGCAAGCACTTGTTGGCATCCACAATAGTGTCTGGTTTTGGTCACTGTATATGGTTTGGATCTCCAGGTGGTGCAGTTTCTGGATGGTCTTTCCTTCAGTCTCCGATCCACCCTTTGTCTTTGTAATGCCTTCCATGGGTATTTTGTCCCCCCTTTTAAGAAGGACTGAAGTATTCACACTTTGGTCTTCATTCTTCTTGAGGTTCATGCGTTTTGTGAATTGTATCTTGGGTATTCCGAGCTTCTGGGCTAATATCCACTTATCAGTGAGTGCATATCATTTGTGTTCTTTTGTGATTCGGTTACCTTACTTAGGATGATATTTTCTAGTTCTATCTATTTGTCTAAGAATTTCATGAGTAGTACTCCATTGTGTAAATGTACCACATTTTCTGCATCCATTCTTCTGTTGAGGGAACATGAACTTTTCTTTAAAGGTTTGGTAGAATTCTGCACAATTTAGCACATTGTCAAGTTCCCTATGTATAAATTTTCATTTTTTTACTTTCAGTCTTATTTTTATATTGTCTTATTTCAATTGGATAATTTTGCTTCTTATCCCATCTTTACTGGCTTTTGAGTTATACATCCTTGTGTGTGTGTGTGTGTGTGTGTGTGTGTGTGTGTGTGTGTGTGTGTGTGTTTGTGCATATTCCATGGAGCCCTTTGTGAAGGTTGCTTGCAGGAGATATCTCCTTCCACCACAGTGGTCATTGGAATTGAACCTAGGTTGTTTTGCTTACCCCAGGGTCTTTATGGACTGAGCCATCTCAGAAACCCTTTCTATTTCAATTATTATTTTAGGGTAGAGGTCTGAAAATGTTTATTTTTGTCCTGGAAAAGACTACAGAATAAATGGCTTGGGCTTTGAAGCTATAGTGGATGATATAGAAAGAAGCTCATCCTGCCTTTGGCATATGAAACCATGGTAAAAAATAGACAGAACCTTGGCTGTAAGCCAATAAAACTTTATAAAGAAAGCCAAATTGCTAGCCAGATTTGGTCCATGGGCTGTTATTTGCAGGCCCTTGTTTTACAGATGAAAATGTGCTTAACTAACAACAGCCCATTACATTAAACATTCTATGACATCCTTCCCCAAAGGCAAAAACCTCACCACACTTTCAATATAATTGCCCTGTTCATCTGTTGGACTGTTTTTATGTAGTAGTATTTACTTATGATTTTGTTAACAATATCAAGGTGATTATGAACATTCTGGATTTAAGTAGCAACATTCTTCATATTTATGCCAATGTGAGTATTGGTCTACTGTTCTTCATACTTCTGCTATACTTCTATCTGGATTTATCATATTGCACTTCAGGGGACTTTCTTATGTGTTTACTACAGTGACAGGGAACTAAATGTGGTATCATTTACTTTTTATGTCTGCAAGTCTCACAGTATGTCTGCTTTTGACCTAGCAAGATGATGCTAAACCCAAAAGACCTGAAACTCCCCTATTCCTTAATGCTATCATGATAGTGGCCATGCCTCTGCTGCACTTATTAGCTGCACTCATTAAAGAACTAATTGAATAGTTTTTTTTTTTTAATCAGCTGGCTTAATTTTTTCCTTAAAAAATTGTCTCTTACCGGTTCCTCAGAAAATTGGACATAGTACTCCTGGAGAATCCAGAAATACCTCTCCTGGGCATATATCCAGAAGATGTTCCAACTGGTAACAAGAACACATGCTCTACTATGTTCATAGCAGCCTTATTTATAATAGCCAGAATCTGAAAATAACTCAGATGTCCCTAAACAGAGGAATGGATACAGAAAATGTGGTACATGTACACATTGGAGTACTACTCAGCTATTAAAAACAATGAATTTATGAAATTCTTAGGTAAATGGATGGATCTGGAGAGCATCATCCTGAGTGAGGTAGCCCAATCACAAAAGAACTCACATGATGTGTACTCACCAATAAGTGGATATTAGCCCAGAAACTTAGAATACCCAAGATACAATTCACAAAACACATGAAACTCAAGAAGAAGGAAGACCAAAGTGTAGATAATTCATCCCTTCTTAGAATGGGGAACAAAATACCCATGTAAGGAGTTACAGAGACAAAGTTTGTAGCTGAGACAGAAGGAAGGACTATGCAGAGACTGCCCCATCTGGGGATCCATACCATAATCAACCACCAAATGCAGACACTATTGCATATGCCAACAACATTTTGCTGGAATGACCCTGATATAGCTGTCTCTTGTGAGGCTATGCCAGTCCCTGGCAAATGCAGAAGTGGATGCTCACAGTCATCTATTGGATAGAACATAGGGTCCCCAATGGAGGAGCTAGAGAAAGTACACAAGGAGCTGAAGGGGTCTGTAACACTATAGGAGGAACAGGAATATGAACTAACCAGTACCCCAAGAGCTCGTGTCTCTATCTGCATATGTAGCAGAAGATGGCTTAATTGGCCATCATTGGGAGGAGAGACCCTTGGTCTTGCAAAGATTATATGCCCCAATACAGAGGAATGCCAGGGTCAGGAAGCAGGTGTGGGTGGGTGGGTTGGGGAGCAGGACCGGGGGAGGGTATAAGGGACTTTTGGGATAGCATTTGAATTGTAAATGAAGAAAATATTGTATAAAAATTGTTTAATAAAAATTGCCTATTACTATTTGTAATTATATGATTATGTGTGTAGGCAGGTGTGATTTTCTTAGTTTTTCCCACTTGGAGTACCTAACACATGTGAGATCTGTGGATGTGATCCTTTTTTTAGTTTTTTATCAGTTTTGGAAAAATTTCAGCTGGAGTTGCTAAAACTACTACCTCAGCCCCATTTTATTGGTCGTCTTCTGTGATAACAATTACATGTAAACTCTCTCTCTCTCTCTCTCTCTCTCTCTCTCTCTCTCTCTCTCTGTGTGTGTGTGTGTTTGTGTATGTGTGTGTGTGAGTGTGTGTATGTCTTATTATTTTCATTTGTCAGTGAGGCAATTTGGATAGTTATATTGATGTGTTTGAGTTTGGTAAACTTATTTCCATTTTTTCAATTTTGGTAAATATATATAATAACTTTCAATCTAACATGAATATTTATCAGACCTAGAACACATATTTGGTTCTCTCTCTTTTAAATACGTTCCAGTTTTGTGTTGAAAATGCCTGTCTTGTCACTCACTCATCCTCCTTCTGACTTTTTTGAACTTGAGTATAAATGTTGGAATGTTGTCAGTGGGTTTAATGGTAGGCAGTTAGGTCATAAGGGTAAAGAACTCACAGATGGATTTATGTTATTCTGAGACTTAGTTATCAAAGCAGTAACAGTTGTTTCCATTATTGTGTCTTGTTGGCTCTTTTCGTTTGCCCAATCTCATCCTTCATGCTATAATACAGCATGAAGGAAGCAACCCAGACTATGGCTTAGTGACCCAGCATCATTTGGGGACTTTCCAAACTTTAGAATGACAAGCCAAATGAGCTTCTTTCCTTTTTAAATATAATATGCCATTTAGTTGCCTCTCTGTCACCTGGTTGTTTATAGTCACTTTCTAACTTGTGTACCCATTTTTCATGAAACACTTGTGCATGTGTTTGTATGTTGAGTATAAAGGCTGATTAAAAAATATGCTCCATAGATCAGCTAAACAAATAATAGTGCATTGTGAGCTTTGAATTGAATAATACATGTCTCCAGTCTTGGATTATTCTATTTTAGAAGAGTTTTGTATATGAAAAATATACTTTTAGATGGTTAAAAAAATGGACTAATACAATCAGGCAGAAATAGTTTTCTTTTAAAATGATAAATACTGTTGTAGGTCATTGTGTGAGGACTGAGATTAGTTCTATTGTGATTGAAATTTGGAACAATTTAAGAAAATCATTAGTGTCTTATGATATGATTATCAAATATATTTACAGCCCTCTTTAAGCCTATTATATGTTTTAAAAATGATCAAAGTAGGATTACTTTAACATTAAATCTTAGGCAACCATATAACATTAGTAAGAGTAATAAATCTTTATTATATTTCTCAGACCGCAACTTGACTGAGGAGAGCAAATTGACTGTGACAAACTTTGGGTGGCAATACAAATTTCCAAATGCTCCTTGAGAACCTGCTATGATTCCGACACTGTTCTGAGCCTGTTAGCTACCCATGTGCCCTGAGTCAAAGCATCACTGTAGCCTGTTCGGTCCTGTCTACTCCCTCCTTTGTAATTTTTCTTTTATGCTGTCTCTTAGAGTTTATCTTTGCTTATTCCAAATAGTTATTTCTGTATTCTTGCTTTTATAAGTCAAATTCAGTGAGTTGGATATCTTAAAATTAAAATGAAATTAGATATGTGAGTCTTTGGCCTGTATGTATATCTGTGTTCCACATGCATGCCTGGTACCTATTGATGCGAGGAGAGGTCATTGGATAACCTAAAACTGGAGTTACAGAGGGTTGTGATGGTCATGTGGGTGCTGATAATCAAACATGAGTTCACTGGAAGAACATCTAGCGTTTATATACATACATATACATTTGTGTGTGGACAACATTAAATGAACTCAGCAGCTTGCATTGCATTTATAAATTTATAAATACTATATATATGAATTTATAAATAGAATTCAAGAGAGATAGGATTATAGAAATGCACCCCTATAATGGCTAGCCCATATGACTCCCATGCATAATATTTAGCAAATGATGGTAAGTTAGCACAAACTGGTGAAAACCACAACTAGAGTCTAGTATTATCTTATTATCCCATTAATGCAAATGGAGGTGAGAAAGGCATTTATAAAGTGATAATGTTTTATCACTACGATCCAGGCTAAAACATTTCATTAATCTCTGTTCTTCAATCACTGCCATAAAACTTATACTTTAAAATAAAGAGTGTTTGATCTTAGCCATTCTGACTACTGGTGTGAGGTGGAATCTCAGGATTGTTTTGATTTGCATTTCCCTGATGACTAAGGATTTCTTTAGGTGCTTCTTGGCCATTCGGTATTTCTCAGTTGAGAATACTTTGTTTAGCTCTGTACCCCATTTTTAATAGGGTCATTTGGTTCTCTGGAGTACTTGAGTTCTTTGTATATATTGGATATTAGTCCTCTATCGGATGTATAGGATTGGTAATGATCTTTTCCCTGAGAACAAAAACTCAGGTGACAGCAGATTCTGGAAAGTGAATCTGAAGTGAACGTGAAGAAAGAGGAACACTCCTCCATTGTTGATGGGATGGGAAGCTGGTACAACCATTCTGGAAATCAGTCTGGCAGTTCCTCAGAAAATTGGACCCAGATATACCACTCCTGGCCATATACATACACACACACACAATGCTCCGACATATAACAAGGACACATGCTCCACTATGTTCATAGCAGCCTTATTTATAATAGGCAGAGGCTGGAAAGAACTCAGATGTCCTTCAACAGAGGAATGGATACAGAAAATGGAGTACTATTCAGTTATTAAAAACAACAAATTCATGAAATTCTTAGGCAAATGGATGCAACTAGAAAATATCCTGAGTGAGGTAACCCAGTTGCAAAAGACCACACATGGTATGTACTCGTTGATAAGTGGATATTCGCCCAAAAGCTCAGAATACTTAAGATAATTCACAGACCACATGAAGCTCAAGAAGAAGGAAGACCAAAGTGTGGATGCTTCAGTCCTTCTTAGAAGGGGGAACAAAATACTAGAGGGAGGAAATATTGAGACAAAGTGTGGAGCAGAGACTGAAGGAAAAGCCATCCAGAGACTGCCCTACTTGGGGATCCGTCCCATATGCAGCCAATAAACCCAGATACTATTGCTGATGCCAAGATGTGCTTGCTGACAGGAACCTGATATAGCTGTTTCCTGAGAGGCTCTGCCAGATCCTGACAAATTCAGAGTCAAATGCTCACAGCCAACCATTGGACTGAGCTCAGGGTCCCCAATGGAGGAGTTAAAGAAAAGACTGATGGAGCAGAAGGGGTTTGCAACCCCATAGGAGGAACAGCAATAATATCAACCAACCAGATCCCACAGAGCTCCCAGGGGTTAAACCACCAACCAAAGACTACAACTGGAGGGACCCATAGCTCCAGCTGCATATGTAGTAGAGGATGGCTTTGTTGGGTATCCATGGGAAGAGAGGCCATTGGTCCTGTGAAGGCTTGATGCCTCAGTGTAGGGGAAAGCCTGGGCAGGGAGACGGGAATGGGTGGATGGGGGACACTCTCATAGAAGCACGGGAAGAGGGGGATGAGATAGGTGCCTTCTGGAACAGAAACTGGAAAAGGGGAGAACATTTGAAATATAAATGAAAATATCCAATAAATAAAAAAAATAATAAAAAATAAAATAAAGACTGTGATGCTGTGGAAACATCAGCATCAGACTCATCTTTCTGTGGAGCTTTTCTAACTAGTTGTGAGCACTCTTCCTTGGTCACTATTGATGGTCCCCTGCTTAACTGACTCTTTTACTTCCCCCAGCCCCCATATTTGTTTTACCTGTATGTATGTCTTTGCACCACATACGGGCAGTACCCAGAAAGGCCGGAGGAAGGAGGATGATCGACAAGTGTTATGGTTTTTATTTTTGTAGTGTTTTAGCTTTTATTTATCAGTTAACCTTTTCAGCGATGCTTTTTATTGGACGTTTATCTCCATTTCACAATAGAGGAATGAAAGATTTTGGAGGTAGAATGATTATGTCTAAATTTACATTCTGAGTTGAGATGTGGCCATCAAAAGAGGATACATTTACCTTAACAACCCAAAGGAAATGTGTGGTTCATAGTTCACTTTCGTCTTTCATAATTATTGACTAGGTCAGACTTCGTTAGAGATTGTTCTGATCTCCCAGGCACTCACTGATGTGCCATGTATCTTTTCACTCAGGTATAAGCAAGGCAGGCTCAATTCTCCAACTATGCCTGTCCATGCAGTCATTCTCTGTACCTCAGACCTGGCTACACATATTTTTATATGCTATTCTGTATTGTTTTGTTTTCCTGTTGAAATCACCATCTTTAATGATACTCTTGCCTTGAGGTGTACTCTGCTCAATACTATATTTGATTATGTATCTAGATACCTTTCTAACATACAATTGCTTTCTTGAGAATATTAGCAAGACATAAGTACTACCAAGGTAGAAAAATATCTAAATAATTTATGAATAAATCATATACAAAAATTATTAGTTCTAGTTTAAATTTTTCTTTTATTTCTAGAATACCATCAGCCAACTTTCAACCCAATCCAGTTGAGAATAGAAACTCACTGTGAAGAGCCAAAGTATAATTGGAAAATTAATTTGCTCATTCTTAAACCCACACAATGAATACCAAATCCAAATTACTTTTGTATTATCCTGCATTTTCACTTGTTATCCTCTTGATCCCCTTATTAATATGGATGTTTAAGAGTTGAATATTGTGAGTACTAAACTAATATCCATCTTCGTCTTGTCAAATGCAGCCATTTGTCTGTACCCATCTTTGAGAAAGCATCCATCATGTATGTAGAACAGGACATCAGAGTCTGCCGTGAGGAGTGTACTGAATATTTAGAGTGAGTTTTTGGGACATTTGAGGACTGAAGTATTGCTGAAGACGAAAGAGAAAACTAAGCATGTGCTAAGAATTTATGCTGTGGGATTTCCAAGTCTGCATTTAGGTCAAGCAAAGACAAAGAAACCAAACACAGTTTAGGGCATGTCCACCCTAGCAGAGCAGCGGGTATCAAGATTTACTTGGGATTATCTCAAGACAAATGTGCTTTATTCAAGTCCTAGGTGGCCAGAAAGATCACATGATCACATCTTTCTTTCTTTAATGAGGTCAAAGACTAAAATCTTACATTTTTCCTTTATTCAAAGACTTAAGCTTCCTCAGCCATGTATACACCAACTTCTCTGCCCTATTCATCTTTAAACTGCCTTGGAAGAGAGCGAAAGCAGTGCTAACTGAGAGAAATGGAAATAGAGCCTAAATGATGACAAAATGGGTTGTCATCATTTAGGTTCAAATATATTTGCTTTGTATTTGTCTTGATTTGATATATCATTTCCAAATTAATATATTCATTGAATATCAATTCATTGATTTCGGTATTTTTGTTTCTAACTTTTGGAAGTCCAACAAATAACCTTGTTGATTTTCTTTAAATATATAATCTTCATTAAACAGCAGGTTGAATAGAAATTCTTTTAAGAGAATGAAGCCTTCCTAGAATCCATTCCCCCATTCTAAAAACAAACAAAACCAAAAAATGCAATGGTGGCTTAAAAAATATACAATTGTGGCCATCATTTCTATCTAAGAGTCAGAGATAATACGTATTTGAATTTTTCAATGCACATAGAACCTGGGAGTGAGAATGAATTTCCTAGTGCATGCATTCATTTGCATTCTTTAACTGAGTGGAATCTTATGAGGATTTTCTAAAGATTAATGTTTTAGCTTAGCATAAGAAGTAATGGGTCTCATTATGTCATTTTCATACACATGTGCCATTAACTTTGTGCCCATTTGTTCCTTATGGAGATTTTTATGTATGCTTAGATGGGAGTGGAGATATATAGCTTCTCCTTGTACACCACATGCACTATGTTGTCCATGAGTTCACGGAGGGCCAAATTCCACAGTGATTTACCAGGAATTTATTCAGTTGGACTCTGATGGCCATATCTCTGACAGACATATGCAGTAAGGATCCTCCCCTGTTTAATGTTAAATATCCCATGAATGTGTCTTACTATCGCATTCAATGGTGGATTTTCTACAATTTACATGCTTTTCCCATAGCACCCAGTGTGTTTGGTCTTTACAATTCAAGACTTCACCAAGCTGACTGACTTGGGGACTTCTGAGAGGTGTACAAGGCCAGTTGTGGCTGTGTTTATATTCTAGCCAGTCTTCTCCTAGAAAATGTTTCTGCTTTTCCACATCTTAATGAAATCAGGCACTCTCAGAATGTTAATGTTAGGGAAAAGTTAATCTCCTGTATTTCTATTTGGGTCACTGCTTCCAGTAATTTATGACTTAACTTAAAGCTCTAGAGTATGTTTGTCAAACCACACACACTCTTTAACATCCTCATTCTTAACAAAGGGTTATATTAATTAAAATTCATTATTACCTCATATACTTTTCTTTACCATAGCATCTTTTATACTCTGATTTTTTAATCTTTGATTTATGTTCCCCTCTATCATTATTCACTCATTCAACAAACATTTATGGAACATCTACTGTCCCAGGCATTTCCCCATGCATTGGCAAATGGAATGTTCAATCTTTGACAGATTTTTAAAAAAAATTTCAAATAAGTATTGTTTGAGCTAGACCATGGTCATTTGTTAAGTCCTTCCCCTCACCTGGTTATCATCCAATGACCATCACACTGCCTTCTTAGAAAGTATGGTAATCTTCTGCCAATGTATTCCAAGGTTTCACTCAATGGTCTCACAGCCTGGCTGTGTCTAAATGTGAGACAAAGAATCATGGTGGAAGTGTTGGTCCAGAAAGCATCCATGAACCCCAAAAGACCACTAAGGAGCCAACTCAGATGTAATCACAATAGGGTCTCTTTATTACAAACTACAGTTTGGGCTTACTCACTACCGCCCCACAGGACTGTTTGGTGAAGCATCCCTGAACTCTCATTAGGACAAGGTTTTATAGGAAATGGGAAACAAGGGGGGGGGGTAGCAAAGGGGATATCCAGCCTGTCAAGCATCTAACTGAATATCTGTTGTAGGCCAAGAGGTGGGTGCTTTGAAGCAAGACTGTATACAATCATAAACAGGCTGAAAAGACATCTGGAACAATCAGACTAATCTTTGATTAACTGTTGCTAGGAAGTAGCTAGTGAGTAACTGGCCAAGGACAAGCCGTGAGGTCTTTCCTAGTACTTGGTTTTAGCTGCAGGTCAAATTCTAAGGTTTTGTATTTTTTTTCCTTTTTCTTTGAAGATGGAGGCTTGTCCCAAGATGGAGTAGGTTTGGCCTCTCAGAAGCATGCTGTGGAGAACGTTTACTCGCCTCACTGTG
Source organism: Mus musculus (assembly GCF_000001635.26). Taxonomy (NCBI): domain Eukaryota; kingdom Metazoa; phylum Chordata; class Mammalia; order Rodentia; family Muridae; genus Mus; species Mus musculus. Next base: position 70,862,825 of record NC_000084.6, read on the forward strand.
GCCAGGAACAGAGAGTTCACTTTAATAGCTGAGCTCCTAACCAATTCAATTAATCTGAATATTCATAAATTAATTCACTTCTGACATCAAAGAGTTCCTGGTCCAGTCACATCTCAAAGGACCCATTTCTAAATATAACTTCCTGGGAACCACCACTTTAACATATGAACTTCTGGATCACACTTTTTAAGTCCCAGTTATTAATCCTTAACTACTTACCATTGCTGTTAAATAAAAGAACACTTCAACTGTGCTAGGAAGACCTGCCAGATTAGTCCTTGTCTATCGTTCCAGTCAGAGTGTGTCTCAATCCCCATTGTCTCTGGGCTTGGTCACTGGACCTTATATAGAGTTCCCTCTAGTTTCATGGGTTTTGAACTTGCTATTCCTCTTCACTCAAATGGTCCTTTCATTCCTGACTATCATCTCTGTTCTTGACTTCCCTTGTTAGAGACTCAAGGAATCTTTCTAAAATCTTCTTCATCAGGCCAAACTTCTTTGCTCTCACAACACTCTGACTGCCTTTATGTAAATTTCATAGAATTCTTATTCTACATCCATTTCCATTTCATTTTACATCTTTGTTTTCTGAGACGGTGCTCCTCAGGAGCACAGGGGACAGAGATAAGTGTCTTTCCTACTGTCCTTCTAGGCTTCTAGCCTAGTCTTCGATGTTTTATGGAGACTACACAAACTTACTGATTTATAAATATTTAACGCTGCGAGACTTGGAATCTGAATGTGAAGGCAGGTTTTAATGTTGAGGATGTGAACTCAAAGAGGGCAGGTAAATGTTGGCATAAGGAGGTACCTAAGACTTCTGGGATTTTATTCAAAATTTTTGTGATTATGGATTTTGAAGAAAAGAGCCTTGAGCTCTCATGAGATCCTAAAATGAAAAAAAAGTAAATTTTCAAGGTTAATGAGAACTTGAGGGAAGCTCTCAGACTTGATTTTGTCTTTTTTCCCCCTTTTTTTAAAAATCACCTCGAATGCTGATACACTTACAAAACTTTTATTTCATCAATAACATGGCAGGGTATTTATAAAGTCTGGAAAGAATGTGCTTAGTGATACATTAAACAAATTCAGCAACACTAGGAGTCGATATGAATTTGAATGAGAATTCAGCTGGAGTTGCTCATCCTGATCTTTATTCTTTAAAGAGCAGAGACCTGGCCATAAACAGGTGAGGATTAAATTTCTGAAGGAGGATGATAGATGCAGGCTTGCAGCTGAGGTTCAGAGCTCCAGAGGGAATGTCTGCTGCAGAAAGTTAATGCAGAGTGACAGATTGATGCTTCCAGTGGATTTTACCCCATTACACAAACAACTCTCTAATTAAAGCATTTGCTGTTTATATAGTTGTCACATCTAATAACTTAAAATTATCCTAATTTGAAACAGCATCTAAGAAACTCTAATTAAAGAGTTAATATGAATTTTCAAGTATCCGTACTACTTCTCTCCTTTATCATCCAGGCATCACCTAGTCCTGCGAGTTATAGGAGGCTTAAGAAAACATTGGTATATAGGTCTATAAATGGGAGGAGAATCCTGAATCCTTCCCTTAGGTTCTCATTCATATTTGAGACCAAAGAATTCATCTTTGAAGTAGATTTTCTCATGTCAGAACATATGAAGAAAATGTGTTTTGAAAGGTTCACAAGTGTCAGAGGTTGCTAAGTAAGATGCTCATTAAAAATATGTCCTTCTTTAAAAATAGTAGAAAACATTTCAATAAAAAGATCAGAATTAATTTGCTTTAATATTGTGTTGAATGCAAGTCAGAATAGATTTGTTGTCTGTGTGTATGGAGAAGAAGTTTCTATCTTTTGTTTCCCCTCTCAATTACTCTCCATCATGTTGACTGCGAAGAGTTGTGCCAATTAAAGATGTCTGCAGCTTTCCGAGCTGAGACTGATAGCCTTCATATTTTTCTTCAATTACTTCGAATCACTAACTGAAAATCCAAATGGGTTAGGTTCCTATAAGACTGGACACCCAAGAGCCATCAGAAGGTCACTGACAAACAATTGTTGGCTTGAGTTCACCATCCTCACATAAAAGATCTCTCACAGAGCAAATGAATGTGAAACATGTTTCTTTTCACGATGCCCCCAAGGGAAACTCTTCAGCTTGAACAACTGGAGACATTTAAGGTCACTTGTAACAGTATGATGACAATGAAACATGACGAATATGTGGCAGAATGTTCAGATAATGATATAAGAGAGTCAGAACAAATAACCTAAAGGAGAAAGAGAGGATTATCTTGGCTCACAGTTCCTAAAAGTTCTTAGCCCAAGACTGGTGGGAGGATGTGGCAGAGGACTTCTGTTCATGTCATGATGGACTGTAAACAGGACAAGAGTCAGGAAGGGGCCAAGGACACAATGTTCACCAGTACCATCACCCAATGACTTAACTCCTTCAGATAGATCCTATCTCTAAAGTTTTCAGGACTTATTAAAATGCCACCAGTTGAAGATTATGTTAGTCAAGGTTCTATAAAGAATGAATAAGATCAAAGGGGATTAATTAGAGTGGATTACAGGCTGTGATTCAGGTAGTGTGACAATGGCTGTCTCATGGTGGACAGACTGAGAATCTGGTAGTAATTCAGGCTATAGGACTGGATGTGTCGGCATCCAGAACCTGATGCTAGTTAGAGTCCTAGAGGATTCCCCGAGAGCTGCTGACATTTAGTCTACATTGGAATGGAGAAATGGGCTCTAAAGACATAAATCAGCAACAGGATAGATGAACTTGAGAGAGAGAGAGAGAGAGAAAGAGAGAGAGAGAGAGAGAGAGAGAGAGAGAGAGAGAAAGAGAGAGAGAGGGAGAGAGAGAGAGGGGGGGGGGAGAATGGGAAAAAAACCAACAACAAATACTTTCTTCTTCCACATCATTTATGTGCATTGCCACCAGAGATGTGGCCCAGATTTAGGGTGGATTTTTCTCAGGTGTGCACAGCTGCTTGGCTTTTAGCTGATTTCAGGCATAGCTAAACGGACAAGCAAGCAATTAGGCTTCACAAAGATCAAAGACTTCAGTAGGCAAACCTGTGGGGAGGAGCTCGTGTTTATACTATAGCAATTGCAAGTAGGACATGTTCACAGTCTGCTGCTGAAGCTCTGGCTGAGTTGGGAAAGGGACTAGAGCAATTCTGTCATGACTGTCTTTCATGAGACAACAGACTAAAAGGTCAAGAAGACTTCTCCAATTTACAGACATAGATAAAGAAAATCGATGTAACTCATAATTACCACCCACCATAAGAACAATAGAGAATGGTAATTGTAGCTTGCTTATCCTATTCTTTAGAGTCAACTCAGTAGATCGCTTCTCCTGTGTAGATCTGTAATTTTCCAACTTAGCTTATAGAGAATTTTTAATATATAAAAGTATCAAACAGTGCCATGAACCCATGTGCCCTCATCAGCCTTTGGAGTAGTTACTATCCTATACCTTCTCTGTGACTTCACAACTTGCCTTCCCGGTTTTATTTTTGTAAAAGCAAATTCTCGATATATTGTTTTCGTATGTTGATGTTTTTAGATTCTGGCATATCTAAGTTACACCTGCAGGCCACCTATGGCCAAAGTAGTTATGAGTATGCTCCAATGCAAAGTTGTACACTAGCCTAAATGAGATTTTCTCACATTTGTTTCTGTAACTTGATTGTGAGATTTGCCAGTGTGAACCTGGTCGATCACAATGCCATGTTGCAATGTCAGAAGGTTGGCCATCCCTCCGAGGGCTCTTCTCAAAAGATGCCTCCATTTGTTTATTACATAGCCTGAAATGCCAGCAATAAGCTGCAAGTACTTCTTAGACAACTCACATTTATTGTTTGAAACTGGAATCAGGACCCAAAAAGTATCTTAATTTTTAAACTTGTGTTTCTGCTCCATTTCTCTTACTTTCCGTATTTTCATTCCCATTTTTGTTGTTGTTGTTGTTGTTGAAAAAGCCAAGTCTATTCTCATTTAGGCTTTTTCAGCAATGCACTTATCCAAAAGTGTGGTGCAATAGGGTTTTGGGTTTTTTAATTTCCTACATATTGATGATTGCTGATTCAATTTAGAAGATGAATTAGACTCAGGCTTGATTTCTTTTGGCAAAAATCCTTTATATATTGATGTCAGTTTGTGCTGAGTCCTTGGGTGGGTCCATGGACTTGAATTTCTTGGGGAGGGTAGGAAATGAAGAAAAAAAATGCACATAGGCACAAAGAGAGAAAACTGGGATCTGATGACCCTGTCTGGCTCTCTGATGAAGAAGCTGCAATACCCCTGAAGTTCAATGTCTTTATTATATACAGTTGAACAGAGAAGTAAGTTTACTCCATATAGATGAACCATGGAGTTTATGATCGCTGATGAATCACAAAGGCAGACAAACATCCAGCTTCGCGAAAGCCAATCTCAGTAGGATAAGTTTCTAAATGGAAGCAGTCTTCAAGCTGTAAACACTTGGATGGAGCAGAGGGGAGGTCTTTATGGTGGTCATCTTCATTACTCAGTGTCAATACTTGGATGGAGCACGGGGTAGTTATGACTGTCATCTTCATTACGCACTGTCAACATTGGCACATGGACCAGAGAAAGGTCTTGCCCTCCCTCTGAGCCTCACCCCAGGTTGTGTTGTGGGGTGGCTTTGTCAATTTTCATATATCTAAGGTTTTGGGGTCTTCAACATGTCAAAATGCCACTAACACCAAGCCACAGACAGGGCATCCTTCTCCCAGTGCTTCCTTTGTTCCACACAGTATTGTTTCTTCTTCTGTAACATTTGTATCCATTGGTGATCACTAGTTAATTAAGCGAAGGATGAATCAGTCATCCTTACTCTGTTTATTAGTAAGGTTGATTATATGGCAAAGAGTTTATTAAATCAATTATGGTTATGTTTTATGCAAATAGCATAAGAGCATAATTCTACCCATTATTTTCCTGACTAGTTTCCAGCATTTTGAGCACACTTCTTAACATTCAGTAAATGAAATTAATGAGGTATTTAGCATTAGTTTGGATTAGTAGCTTTGTGTAGTTTTATGTGCATCAGTCCATTATGACTCTAACCCTTACTGACATTTAATTGTCCCAGTGTAGGCTAGTGGAACCACATTCAACTTGGCTTCTGAGTCCTTTGACATTATTGTAGTAGTTTTTCTACAGTTTCTTTCTCCTTTTTTGTTTTAATGTTTTATTTTAAGCCTATTTTTCACAATTCCTTCACTATGTGTGGAACCAGCCATTTCTGATGAAGTGCCTTTTGTTGTTTTCAATGATAGAAGATATTTAAGTAACATAGTCAGGACACCTTATAAGAAGTGTCCATTATTCCTTGTACACCTTCTCAATAGAGAATAACCTCAGAGAGAGGGGGGAGGGAAGGGGGAGGAGAGGCAGAGGGGAGGGAGAGTGAGGGGAGGGAGAGAGAGAGAGAGAGAGAGAGAGAGAGAGAGAATGCATTATGAGTTTGAGTTTATACTGCAATTTCAAATTGTAGTTCAGGGCTAGAGAAATTGCATGAGGGTCTCTTTCTAATCATTGCTTATTTCCCATTAGTCCATTATTATCAGCAACCTTATTTATATTCTTCACCTCACACTGCATACTTACAATACTCATAGATAAACAATCAGTCCCATATTGATGACTAATGAAAAAAGTTGAAGATGTATTAGATTTCTTTTCATCCATAACACATATGAATCTTAGAAGTGAGATGTGACCCCATCCCTCAACAGGGTGGGTGGATGGGTGGGTGGGTGGGGGAGCACCCTCATAGAAGCAGGGGGAGCACCCTCATAGAAGCAGAGGGAGCACCCTCATAGAAGCAGGGGGAGCAACCTCATAGAAGCAGGGGGATGGGGATGAGGTAGGGGGTTTGCAGAAGGGAAACCAGGGAAGGCGATAACATTTGAAATGTAAATAAATAAATATCCAACAAAAATATATAAAAAAGTTTAAAAAGGAAGTGAGATATGATCAACACATCACCTATGTATGAAATAATATCTTTGGTCAAGATTCTGGTTTTCAGGTTTTAGTATAATTCCTATCTAGTTTGGCTACTTTGAAGATTTAGAATTGTGCTCATTTGCTGCACAATTTAAATTAATCTGACATCATGACATCATCTAGTTTTTGCCCATCCGGTTTTGCAGTTCATGCCATTAAGGATGATGGGGGTGTGTAGATAACAGAGGAAATAGAAAATAAAAACAATATAATTGTCTGAAAAGTCGATAATGAAATCCAATATTTGTATGCTAAGAAAAAGAAAAAGTTGTTCTGGGTTTGATAGTTTCTATGTAGCTCAAGTAATTTGCAGGTGCTAGAATCTAGTAGTTTTACTCTGAGTTATTAGGACATACGCATGTTCATCATGACACTCTTACTAAAATATTCACATCTCCACACTTGACAATACTGCAATTGCTGCCAACAGCAGAATGAGTGTGTCATGATGCAGTCACATTAGGGTTATTACAGGATGAGAATAAATTGTTTTCAAGTGCACAAGAGGATTCCCATACAACCCACAAACATATTTTTAAGAATAGAAGAGAGACCAAGAAAGAATATACTGTCTCATTCTATTTACATAAAAGATAAGAATAAGAAAAAGTGTGCATGCTGTCAGAGGTTAGAATACTTCATAGGGAAGTTTCTGGAAGGAAACACTGGGGTTCTTCAGTGGGTGTTGATAGTTGATCACATGTCTCATCTGGGTTCCTATTTCATTAGCATCTCAGTTTGTGAATGTTGAACAACCTTCATACTCTGTGGACTTCCTATGTTATAAACATAAGTAAAATTAGCTTCTTGGTACCCATCCTTTTAGCCTTACCTCTCTAACATACTCTAGGTTGGGCATTGAAAGGAATAATGACGGTAAAATGAGAGACAAGACATTAAAGAAGAAGTACAATTACCCATCTCATTTAAGCAAGGAGAGGCGGTGTACAGCTCCAGGGGCTTGGGCTCTGGGGAGTACTTGCAGGGTCTCATAGCATAGTGAGGACACATTGGTGCTAGAAGTTTCATCTCAAGCCAAGAGAATGGGACATGCCTAGCAACCTTCTGTGAGAACTCAAGGGATCATGTAAGCCTTCCAAGAACATCCAAGGTCTCATTTTTCAAAAGTTCTATTATCCACAAGCATTTGCTTTCTGTTGAGCAAGACTTTGACTGCAATGACTCCTTGAGGGATATTGTCACACACTGGAACTATCCTGGGGAGTGGCAGCAGCTTTCAGAATAGCAACTGAACTATTTCCTACCAAGTCATTTACTTGCTGCCTATTGGCTATTGCTTCCTTCCATAACTCTCCCTGTAGCCTGTTCTTGGCTGCTATTGTGTTAATCTATACACTTTAATTATATGTGTACATCAAGTATTTTTCTCCTACTTGAAATATGAATAGAGCATGTGATGAATACAGGTCTAGACAAAGGTCTGGAGAGCCAACATCATCCTTCCATCAGAGCGCCAAGATCTTCCATTGGGCAGATGGGAGACCATTGACTCCCACAAGATTTGTTTGACCAGAGTCACCTAAGCTTCTCCTAGCCAGGAGGATTTGGCGACTCTTCATTATTAAGTTTCTTGAGTGTGAGTTGGGATTTGCCCAAGAAGTTTAGTTTGAAGGGAGGAAAACGTCAAGTCTTTGAAAGGAGGCTTACCTGGCTGTCATCTTTATTTATCTTTTAACTCACTGTGCTAAGCTTTTCAATATTAAAGTGTAGCTTATGTATGCAGGGATAGATGGCAGTTACCTCATATATCAGAGATGTAGTAATGACAGGAAACATCCCATACCTGTCTTTGATTACTTGGGTTAGTTTAACCTCAATTAAGAAAATGGAGCATTCACCTGATGATTTCAAGGTGGGCAGATGGAGCTGATACAGCTGTCTGGGATGCCAGGTGGAGGGAGGGAATTTAAACCCAAGCAAGAGCAGCATATCCCCAGTCAGCAAATGTGCCATCTGCTCCTCCATGCTTGCATTTTAAAAGAGGCCGCTTAACTCTTTCACCAAATACATTGCCAGAACTTCCACTGGTATTCACATAAGCTGGAGTATGAATGGATTGACAGGACTATTGACTGGCAAGAGCAGAAAAAGAATGCAAGGTGTGTGTGTGTGTGTGTGTGTGTGTGTGTGTGTGTGTATGTGTGTGTATGTGTGTGTATGTGTGTGTATGTGTGTGTTTGTGTGTGTTTGTGTGTGTTTATGTATGTATCTTTGTGTGTGTATATGTGTGTGTGTTTATGTATGTATCTTTGTGTGTGTTTGTGTGTGTTTATGTATGTATCTTTGTGTGTGTTTATGTCTGTGTGTGTCTGTGCATGCATGTGTATCTGTATCCCTCTCTATATTTCTTTTCTCTCTCTCTCTCTCTCTCTCTCTCTCTCTCTCTCTCTCTCCCTCTCTCCCTCCCTCCTTCTCTCTCTCTATCTCTGTTTCTGTCTCTCTCTGTGTGTGTATGTGTGTTTGTGTGTGAATGTTTGTATGTGTTTGTGTGTATCTTTGTGTCTGTGCATGCATGTGTATCTGTGTCTGTCTGTTTCTCTCTCTCTCTCTCTCTGTATGTATTGTCATCAATGTTTATTTGACAACTGAGAGGAGGCTGGCATGAGTTGTATCTTTGATGGGGGAAATAATTCAGCTAAGTCAAGGACAGGAGTCTCTATGACCTCAAACAGAATGCTGGAAGGAAGGCAGGCTGGGAGGGAGGGAAGGAAAAACACCCTAGTGGTTTTGGTTAACTCTGACAAAAATGAGCAAACAGTAGTCCAGTTTTCACCTGCTCTGTTGCTGCATGTTCAGCTGTGGGGAGCGTGATTTTCCAGCCAAGGTGAGAGCTGAACACATGTTTGTTCAGGGAATCCATTGTCCCTTTTTTTGTGTCACCTTCTATTCCATCCAGCAAATGGCTTCAGTAAATAAAGCTTCTGTCAGGTAAGATTAATGTTACAGAGACAAAATAAAGTTCATGTTTGTCACTTGCATAGCCCAGGTGAGGAAGCACACACAACATAAATAAGTTTAAAATGTGGACAGCTTGTGGCAAGTCCTGTGGAAGCTTCTTTGCTGGTTTTGGGCTTGTCTGAATCAGAACTGTAGATAGGCACAGACTGCTATTGTTTGGCTCACATTATTCCTATCTTCTCATGTCAAACGCTTTATAAAGCTTCAGCTTACCTGACTCCTAAGTTCCCTGCTTTGGCACAGGGAAAATAGACAAGGAACTACCCAGTTTCAACCCATTGTACACCAGGGCAAAGGCTGATCTTGGTGACTGACAGGTATACTTTAGAAGCACATCACTCCATTCCAATGAGCAACTGAAGGCTGACCCGGGGTTCTTCTGTCTGTTTTGTATCTGAATTAAGCAGCGAAGCTCATTGCAGTCATACAGAACTCTCCTCCAGGGGATAATTTCATGCTGTTTGTACAACTGTTCTATTCTCTACTTAGTATTCTGCTCCTAAGTGCGGTAAATATTGCTGTGTTTTGGTCACAGAGGTGGATTTAAAAAAACAAAACAAAACAAAACAAAAACCTCCTTTCTGTTGTCAGACTGAGGGCTGAGTTGATGATAAATTCTACTATAGGCTGAAATATGAATGTATGTTACATTTTAGAGAGCTCTTTTAAATCATTCTCCTGCCAACCACAGTTCCAGATTTGACTAGTTTACACACTCTGCCTACATTCTGAGCCATATTTGAAGAGCCAAAAAAATCTTATAGCTATAGGAAAACAATAATCATAGCAGAGAGAGTCAGGCTTCTCTCCCTACTGTTCCTCCTACATTTTATACTCAAAGGTCCCTGTGGAGGTTTAGAACATGCCAATCCATCAGATTCCCAGACGTGTGTCTCTTTAAACTTAGAACAAGGCGTTCACTCAGTAATCGCTCTTACAGTGCTGACCTTAACATCAGGACAGCTGAGGCACTTCCTCTTGTTCTTTGTCTTCCCGAAGGTTAAGAAGGTCCAGACTCTCCTTCAACTGAGGTGCCTTATGGACAGGTTGATTGAAGAAATAGATGACCGTGGTAGATGGGGAAGGAGGAATGGGAAAGGGGGAGAGATCTAACCTTGCCTTCTCTTCTATCTGTTCCAGCCTCTGCTGTCTCTTTCCCAGCCCTACATACCCTCTCGCCTGCATGGCCCCTCATCTTTCATCAAACACACTTATGGGGGCTCTTCTTGGGTTCTTTAGATCTGTTCCTTATCACTAGTCAGCTCATTGGATGTAAACTATTTTTACCATATGGTCTTCTAGTCGACTTTGTTTCTTTCTCAGGGGTTTTCTTTCTGCAGTGGGAGACTGTGAGTCCTTGGAATTCAGGCCCAGTGTGCTCAGTATGAATAAGCCATCAACTTGCAAACTAATTGGATTTGGGTTGGATGTGTGACCATTACACTCAAGCAGAGCAATCAAAACCCTCTTTGGGTGAATTCTAAGGAGGCAAGTTATTGAGTTTGGAGTTGCCATTAAGAGGCAGACCAAAGCCAGTCACACCATCTTGCTTGTCAGGTAAGAAGATTGTTCCTCTTTTGGTATAGCATTGGAAATGGAAATGAGCTAAATACCTAATAAAAAAAAATGAAAAAAAAAAAAAAAAAAAAAAAGAAGATTGTTCCTGATTGAAAAGGCAAAAATTAAAACCAGAGGTTTGCAGTGGAGAAAGTGACATAGTCCAGACACCCCATTATCAACCTCCAAGTTCTTGGATCTCTGGCCATATCTAAAGTCTACCCCCATTTGTGAATTTTCCAGATATAGGAACTCATTTTTGTTCTCCACCCCCAGACTAAATGAGGTTTATATTACAAGACTAACACGATCAGTAGCTGGGGAATAGGAAGAACTTCATTTCACTCTCCTTAGGCTTATTAGAGATGCATTTCTGATTGTTACCAATACATCAGGAAAGCCATCAATACAATTAGTCTCAAATACTACATGCATTACATGGTATATACTTTCTAAAGTTGCATCCAGTTCTAAGGAGGTATTCATAAAATAAATGGTTATGATGAGAGGATAGGCTAATTAAATAATTTTTGTTGAGGCTGTGCAAGACCTTGGGTGCTTCTCTTAGCACTTTGTGCACATAGGCACCTGTACATGTGCATACATATGTATACACACACAAACACACAATGTAAACCATGTGTGCATTCACACTTGCATAGACCGTTTAAATAACTGTTTCCATCATGACTGCCTTTGTTGAAACGAGTACTAGTTTTTGACTTTTTATATTCAACACAGATTTTCTATTAGTACTCATCTCTATTTTTCTTCCTTTTAATACCCAAGAGGCTAAAAGCCTGAATGCTTGGCCAATGGGTTCCAGTCACTTTTATATTACTGAGGTATGAGCGTCATTTGAGCTCTGGAAGGAATTTGGAAGGAACAAGCTCTCCTATTCCAGGACCAGCTATGAGAAGTCAGGTGGGTGGCCCCAGAGGGCAGCATTGCTGCTTGGGTGTGGGTTTTACCTACTCTAGTCATTCACTCAAGAAAGGTTAAGACCATTCTCATTTTAAAATTTCAATGATGTCTGCATGAATACAGAACATGTGTTGATATAGTTAATCGTAGTGATTATAATAGTGATTTAGATTTTCTAAGCATTTAAATTGTGTTATGAGAATGAGGAGCCTGAGTCAAATATTATCACAGTTAACTTTAGTTGTCAACTCGGCATAGCCTAGGGTCACCTGTGAAGGTAGTATTTATTGAAGGATTGTCCAGATCATCTTTGCCTGTGGACATGTCTTTGGGGGGACTGCATTGATGGTTAATTGATGTAGGAAGACATAAACCACTGTGAGCATTGCCATTCCCTGTGTAGGTGCTTCTGGGATATGAAAGAAGGATAGCTAAGCACAAACCTGTGAGGGAACCAGAGACCGAACTAGTGAGATTCTTCCATGATTCTAGAATGTTTCTGCCTTGAATTCCCTCAATAATAGATTGTAATTTGCAAGTATAAGCCAAAGAAATGTTTTTTCTTATAACCTTGTTTTGGTCAATGATTTGTTATAGCAGGAAAAGGAAATGTGAAGTCCCATCAGATCTCTCTGACCGTGGGATTCTCCTTGTCTTTTCTGAATATTCTAGCATCTGCCTTGCTGTAAGTGTTTCTCAAAACCCAGCAAGTACCAGAATCAGCCAAGGGACTCATTAGAGCAGTGACTCTGTGGGTCTAGCCTACAGTATTAAAGATGATTTGGTCTGGTTATACATTTTCACTGCTGCTGGTATTCTGGGGAGACACCCCTTTAAGCTTGTGTCTATTGAAGTGTGACTTTATTATTATCTTTAATAATTTATTGTATTTTCATATTTATATTATATATCTAAGAATCTACTGTGAGCAAGGCCTTATGTTACCTGTGTGTAAAGACCAATAGTTGTAGTTCAAAGACAGAGCCTTTTAGTATACTTTATTATTTTAGTAGATAATTACTTTGAACTTATTAATTGGTGTGAATCTACACAACCCACTTGCACTGTCTTTTCATAGCCTAAAACAATGAATGATAATTACACTTATGATAGATCATGTGCAAATAAGACAATTTTTGACTGATTAAAAATTTTTGATGGAGTCTTTTGACCTCTCTGATTAACTTGTAGAAATGGATAGTTTTTCACTGTTAAGTTAACATCATTTTCAAGCAGTTCAATAAATATGCCATCCAACTCACTCAATTTCATGACCTTGCTCATCTTTAGTCAAAGGCATTGCAAAAACATTAGGTATGATTAGACTTGCTTCTTAATTAAAAGACATTTTGACTCTCCATAGATATTAATAGAACTGAACTGAAAATGCTCTGGACTACATTTCAATAACAGATAAAGAGGCTCTAAGGTTTTAATTTTGCCTGGATGCTGCTTGCCCAAAGGTGAATTTTACTCAGGAGTATTGATTCTATTTTATTGCAGTGTTCACTATGCTTGCAATGGGACACTTTGGCTCTACAAAGGGCCCATGAGTTGGAAGCAATGCAATGTTCTATAACAATAGCAGCTGCATAGAAACTATTTTTGTTGACGATATTTAAAATCTGGACTAGTTTTTCTGAAATACTTTATGAAAAATTTTTCTTACATATTAGGGTTTTAGGCTATTTTTATAACTACATTAAAACAATATTTTCTTTATATGGAGGAATAAAATAAGATTTTTGAACATTTTTGTTGTTTCTTTGGAAATCTTTTAAAGTTAAAGAACATACTACTTTTCTATTTATAGAGTGTAGACAGTCAACTTTCACTTTCTTCCTCATCAATGACTGTTTTAATATTTAACATATCGAGCACCTTTCTGTCCCAAATTAGAAAAGGTTATTAGAATTTGCTAAGGATAGGTCAGGAGAATATACTTTTCCTTTAATTTTATTCTATTTAGTTCAAGCTCTATGGAGGAAAAGCCTCTGGCTCTTTCTTCAGCTCAGTAATTTTTTTTTTTTTTGCCTTAAATTAGGATGCCTTTTTGATCTTCCAGAGTTTTTCAAGGAAATAAATATGCATGGTAATGAAAGAGAATGCACAAATAAAATACATTTAGACTTTCTAAAGCCCTTGACAGCATTTGCATGCAAACTTTATTAAGAGTCGAGTCACAGTAACATTGCCTATACTATTTTATCAAAGGTGGCAAGCAGTTTAAAGTAAAGAAGGGAAATGAAAGAAGAAGAGGCTTTTTTTTTAAAAGAAGACATAATCATTCCTATGAGTCAACCCCAGGATAAATTAGAAGTAATGATCTCCAGCATCAGTTGGCAAGCTTTGAAGGTAACAACGCATTCTTCCAGGTTCTGGGTTAGTTTGGATAATTTGAACCTACATGAATGCTCTGAAAATTGCATGTCCATCTATAATGAGGGGTAAATTCTCAATCTCATTTATAGGTGCTCCTTCATTAAACATTATACTGAGGACTCTATGTGTTCAATGTGTAAGATTTTGAATATGTGAGATAAAGATAAAATAATTAACATTTCTGAGACTTAGTTGATCATGAAGCCCATTTGGATTAGCCCATTTAAGCTATTCATAAGATATTAGCCATGGCTCACAATTTTAGAACTGCTGACATTACTATTATTTGGAATACTATCATTCTGAGATGAATTATAAAATATTATCTAGAGTAGTAGTACTGATCATTAAATGATAAAGCACTATTGAAAAAGGATATTAAAACAAAACAAATATACATTATTATCCAGCATTTAAAACATGTTATCATTTTCTCTCATTTTTACACTTGATCTTAACCAAAAGGCCGAGAAGCGATCTCATTTTCTATATAACGCAAGCACTCTTCTAACTTCCATCTCTAGGTATAGTATATTCTTCCTCAAGAGTTTTGGGGTTTCAGTGTTTCTTTTATCTTTCCTTCATGATATGTCTTGTGTCCCATCGTATTCATTGGGCATAGTGAAAAAGCCTTGGTATCACTACATCTATCAGCTACCTAAGGCTTATATACAAGTTGACTCAGCTTTCTTCTCTCCCATTTGCAGCCTACTCTTACTTCCTCAAAGCACTCCTTCAAAACTGCTCTTATCAAAGTTACCAATGGCCATGGAACTCACTGCCAAGACAATTCTGAAGGTGAATCGAGCCACTTTAAGTATTTTTGCATGCTTAATGGACATTATGTGTACTATTCAGAGATCAACTACGTTAAGTATGATCATCCTAGAAATGACTCTTATCATTCTAGAACCCACAGATAATCACCAACATGGGTTTTACTTCATTCCTCATTGGAGTGAACTGCAATTGGAATTCCCAGTACTGATGTGAGATATCCAAGTTTTAATTATGGTTAGAGTTTCTTCTCTTAGTTTCTTCCTACCACTGGCCATTCCAGCTCAGTCTGCTTTGCTTTCTTGTCTTGCTTTATCTGATATTTAAATGCTGGTGATACGGAGGGAGTTACTTTTCTTTTAGAAATCTTTACCTATGCTTGCTGATTCAGTTTCCTCAGTTTTATCCCAAGTCCAGATGTGAAATCCAGCTTATATAGCAACATGTTTTCTGGCATCTCCCAGTAGATGTGGCATGAGGATTTAAGACTAAGTTTATCTATACTTAAACCCTAAATTTTCATTCAAAAATTTTTTTTCTTGCTCCTGGTTCTTTAAAAATATAAGACAGGTTAGTAGGTTTTTGTTGTTGTTGTTGAGGCAGAAGCTATTCTTGCTCCTTTCATCTCCTTCTCTCTGTCCATTGTCAGCATCATAACTAGAATGGATGCTTCACACATGAGAAGTGGACAATAGCCTTTCTTACTTAAAATCCCAATACATCATATATTTACAATTCCACCTGGAAAAGAATCATTTCATGTGCCTTATAAAGTCAGACTGACCTGAAGTTTACCTACATCTCTAGTTTTGTATTTATGTAGTTTTTCTTTGGCTCTCTAAATTCTTTTATTTCAGAACACAGCAAAAACCTACTAGAATGAACACTTAACTAGGTTGAAACTCAAAGAAAAATAGTGCTTGATTAACAAAAATATTACTAACTTAGGAATTACCTTAATTTCAGGTTGTGTTTCCTAAAAGTAGACCCTAAGACAAGAATATGGGGACACAGAGGTTATTTGAAGACCATTCTAAGACTCATATTAAACAGGGAATGGAGAAAGGAAATGTGGAGGAAGGGAAGGCATTAAGTAGTGGATTGTGTTGACCAACTAGGCCTGTATACTTAGGAAAGTCAGTGGGAGTCAGGACAGCATACAACTGATCATTATCACAGTTGAGAGAAGGATGTGTCAGTGACCACTTATCCTTGATCAAAGACTGCTCATGGTGTTAATTCTCTGGGACATCTGATCTACCTTGTTCATTCCTTTCTCCTAGTCCCCTCGCCCTCTCTCTCTCAGACCTGGAAGTCCTGCCTCATTCTCATCCAGTGATTGGTCCCTTGAAATCTTTATCCATTAGGGGAATGTTCTGCCACAGATCATTCTTAGGAGTCTTAGTTTGAGACACAGAACACTTTGTGATGAGAGCAAGTGAGGGGCCTCCAGTGGTACCTACTACCTAGCCAAGCATCACTGCAAGTCTGGGCAATCTTCTGTCATGATGTATGTCAATGATGTATGTCAATGATGTATGTCAATGATGCATGTCAATGATGTATGTCAATGTATGTCAATGATGTATGTCAATCTTCTGTCATGATGACTATGGACTTCTTGCTTTATAAACTCTCTCTGTTCAGGTACTAAGTTCTATGTATGCTAATGCATGGTCTCGCTAAAGAGGATTAGCAAATACAACCTAGGAAGGATTTTTTTTTAAATCCCCAAATAAACTTATATGCATATCTGTAAATAAAAAGAAAACTGTCATTGTATGGTAAATCCTAATAGGAAGTAAATTCATGTGAGTTCCTTATAGAATCATCATGATAGTACCAGTATCTGAATAACTGATTATGATGAAGAATTTAATCTACTAGCTGGCAGTTATGCCAAAGACTGCCACAGCTGTCGCCAAGCTGACAAATATTAGCTCAGTGTCACCAGTGCTCCATTTTACTTCTTTTCTTGGCCAATAGCTGTTCAAAGTATCCATGAGTCTGTGAAGCCACAGTCATTCTGCTTCGGCATCCTAGATGTATATGGGTTTCGATACGTGTCCACTGACTCTCCGGGCCTGACATAACTGATACTCCAAACTGATAGCATTGATCACTCTATTGAGAAACACTTTGAATGTTTAGCCTTTACCTAATTTCTGGTCTATGACCTTGGGGATGTCACAATAGTACCTAATTTTACCAATATACAGCTTATTTACCATGACATTTTCATTGCCTGTTGTCTCATATGTTGCAGTCTTAGCAACAGGAGACAAAGTGCAGTGAAAGGAATCTATTTGGTTCACAGAGTGCTTACATTTGTTCCAAGTAAGTTAACAGTATCTACTTCCATTCTAATCTGTAGGGCAGACTTACCATAAACTATGTGTATGATATAGGCATAATGCTATTATGCACTGTGTAAAATTTATCCTTGTGTTATTCAAATGGTGATATCTTTGACCTCATGTCTTGTTGCAATTCAACATGACATTGTAATGCTTATAGTGAGAATCTCCTGACTCAAGTTTGTATAAACAATGCTCATCATTTATTCTCTGCCTTGTCAATAAAAGCTGGAAAAGCCAATGAGTAGGCAATAGAGAGAATAGGGTGGGACTTCTGCCAGTCATGGGAGGAGGGAGAGAAAGAGAAAGAGAGGGGAAGAGGGGTTCACCTGGAATAAGGGGTTCAGAGAGACATCAAAGCAGAACACACTTGAAGCCCAGAGGGTTAGACCAATACAAAAATGCAAGTATCTCAGGGAGTTTGTCTGGGAAGGAACCAGATTAGATTAGAGGATTAGAATAGAATTATTATGCCTAGTTATTATACTTTAAATTGAAAATAAACCTTGGTATCTCTGTGTTATTAGAGAACTAGCTAGAATTAAATAAATAAGCTGTTATATTATTAATTTATTCCATACATTTATATTTAAATTACCCTTAAAGTATTGCATGCTAATAATAATGATAATAAAATGGCAAGGTAGATCTGCATGTTCTATGTCTTCAGTTATTCTTTTGGAAAGTAATCAAATCAGGTTTAGATGAGTCTTTTCCTTCACACACACACACACACACATACACACACACACACACGTTCTTCTAAGGCTAAACAGAGATAGGAATGACCTACTTAGAACTATCCCTTTACGTTTTATTTTTCAGAGAAGGGAATTCATCTGTTATGGCTTAATACTTACAAAGCAGGATTATACAAGTCTTTACTTTTTCCCATTAAACAATAATTGCCTTTCAAAGATTACAATGAATAAAAGAAGCAAATGAATAGAATTTTCTTCTCATTATGGATTTCTCGTATTAGGAAACTTACAGTCCTTTGGTTATTTAATTCAACCACCAGGTAGACAGGATTTGTGCAAGAGAGCCTAATATGATGCCCAGTGATTGAATTGTGTTTGTAAAGTGCCAAACAAATAAGCCAAAATTTAATTAAGAAATTGAAAAGCCTATCAAAAACCACTGAAGATCGAATTACATGGAGCTAGTATCTGCCCTGAACGTGTCTTATGGGTGATATTGGGCATCTGAAGGTTTCTCTGTCACCTCACTTTTAACTTCTCCTCCTTAGACCTCTGCTTTCCAGGTTATATAAGAAGTTACATAATATTGTATGCATTTCCACCTCTGACATTGTATCTTTATGTAACTTGGAGGAAGGTGAAATAGATAGGACATGTTCTAAATCACCCTGGCTAAGTCAGAGAATGTCCAGATGTTCCTGTAAGTGAGGATGTATCTTTACGAGGTCAGCATTTGACCCCATGGCAGTATGTGTGAATGATTTTCATCCAATTTGTGGATGATTTAAGTGAAACAAAAAGTATAAAGAGGAAGAACCCATACTCTGCCTGCTTATTTGAAGACATAGGTTGTCTCCTGTCTTTGCAGCGGGGGTTTATACCATCTGATACTCTAACTCTCAAGCCTTCAGACTATAGTAAATTTATGCCATCCACATTCCTGGGTCTCCATTTTGCAGTGGCTGATCATGGGACTCTTCTGTCTCCATAGCTCCTTTTCTCGCCATGAATCTTCACATCCAGTACCCACCCACATTCACTGCACATAATAGTTTTTTTCTTGGAGAAGTGTAATATAGACCCATAAAATGGGAATGCACCAGGGCAACTTCGCTGCAGTCTCTGTCCTAGCATTTATTGCCTCAACTAGTATTGGTTACTCTAGTCAGAAGAGTAGGACCCAATATCTGAGCATGGTTGGAGTTATTTTTTTTTTTTTTTTTTTTTTTTTTTTTGGTTTTTCGAGACAGGGTTTCTCTGTATAGTCTTGGCTGTCCTGGAACTCACTTTGTAGACCAGGCTGGCCTCGAACTCAGAAATCCGCCTGTCTCTGCCTCCCAAGTGCTGGGATTAAAGGCATGCGCCACCACGCCCAGCTGGGTTGGAGTTATTTAAACATGTGTGTGTTTGCACATTTTCTTATTAATTAATTCTATTTACTTACATCCCAAATGTTGTTCCCCTCACTTCCCCCTGTGGAGAGCCATGAGCAATTGCCATCATGAGCCTCCGCTGTGCCTAACTGGTAAACAAGTAATGTGCGCAGGTGCAAAAGTAAATTCGTGCCAAGTCACTGCCCATCCCGGGGCGTAGTGATGAGGCTCTGGGAAAGCAGCCAATCAGGTGTGGACATGCCACACTAAGGTGTATATAAGCAGTGCCTTTTTGGTGCTTGGGGTCTTCCTCTTCATGTTGAAACTGGTATAATAAAGTTGCTGCAGAAGGATCCGGTTTCTCACGCGTGTGTTCTTGCTGGCGAGACAATAGCACGTGTGAGATCCCCCCTCCCACCGAAAAGTTCTTCTCTGCCTTCTCTTTCCTCTTTGTCTCTACAAGGGTGCCTCCCACATCCTCCACCCTGGAACATCAAGTCTCTACAGGATTAGGTGCACCCTCTCCCACTGAGGCCACACAAGGCAGCCCTGTGCTACACATGTGCTGGAGGTCTTGGACCAGTCTGTGTATGCTCTTTGGTTCAGTCTCTGGGAGCTCCCATGGTCCAGGTTAGTTGACAGGGTTGGTCTTCCTGTGGGCTTTTACTTTTGGTACTGGGAATGGAACCTCGTGTCTCTTGCATGCTAACAATCGTCCAACCACTAAGGTATATCCATAAACTGTAAGAAAAAAAATGTGGTGCTAAGAATTCAACTAAGGACCTTATCTATGCCAAGCAAGTAGTCTATCACTAAGCTCTGTCCTGAACTGCAACTAACTATGTATAAATATCATAAATAAATACCATAGCTAATTAATATCTTTCCTTCACAAATTAAAAATCTTATGTCCTCCTTTTATCATTCAAAAGGAAAACTGTTCAACTATGGAAAGAATGCTTTTCATCTTCTTTCCATGGCTCACTGGTTCATTTTCAGAGCTTTGAGAGCCCAAATGAATTAAACATTACTTTCTCCTGGATCTAGAGACAAGTTAGGAAACCACTATAACTATGCAGAAATGAAATTATTAAAAGAATATCAAAGAATGGAAAAGGCAAAGAACAAAGATAACTGAAAAACAAGTCTCAAGGGTATTAGCCAGAGAAAATGTCATCAAGTTGCTAAACCAGAATGTCTGATGTCATCATTTCCCAATGCTGGCATCACTGATGGCATCACTAGGCATTGGATATGTCCATGTGCTTTGCTTTGCTTTGCTTTGCTTTGCTTCGCTTCCCTTCCCTTCCCTTCCCTTCCCTTCCCTTCGCTTCCCTTCCCTTCCCTTCCCTTCCCTCCCCTCCCCTCCCCTCCCCTCCCCTCCCCTCCCCTCCCCTCCCCTCCCCTCCCCTCCCCTCCGCTCCTCTTCTCTTCTCTTCTCTTCTCTTCTCTTCTCTTCTCTTCTCTTCTCTTCTCTTCTCTTCTCTTCTCTTCTCTTCTCTTCTCTTCTCTTCTCTTTTCCTTTCTTTTCTTTTCCTTTCTTTTCTTTGTATTTGAGTGTACTTGTTACTTCTGTCTGAACCTATGTTAAAAACACTCTTTACAGCCAGTTTCTTTTAAGTTATCATCTAGAGAAAGTGCTGTGATTGGTAGAGTCCAGGTCCCATGCTCATACCCTACCTGCAAAGGAGTCTGAGACCACGATAGTCTCAGCTTCTCTGTGGTTGAAGGGATTATTCTTCATCGGGGCTTTTTACAAACATGGCAGAATACTCTAAATATACCGGAGAATGTTCACAAATGTTGCAAATGGTCTGAAAGATGCTTACTCTGCCTTATCACTCAGGATCCATTTGCAACTAAGCCCCTCTCATTATATTTTATGCTCTTCTTTAAAAGGCATTAGAATATCATGTTTTCAGTTTTAGAAGAAAAATAATTTTTCTCTTTTGTTCTTATTAAAGTTATCTTAGAACCATTACATCAGGTTTTAAATTGCTTACCTTGCAAATACAAGGGTCTGAATTTGGTTTCTAGATCTGACACTTAAAAAATTCTATGCATAGTGGTATACATTTGTTATCCCAACATCAGGGATACTGAGACTGGGGGTTGGGGGTTTGCTAGTCAGTCAGCCTGATCTACACAGAAAGCATCAGGCTAGTGTGATCATCTTAAAACAAGAAGAGAAGAGAAAAGAAAAGGAAGAGGAAAAGAAAAGAAGAGAAAAAAATCCCACAAGCAAACCCTAGGTGAACAGAGCCTGGGGAATGACTCTCAGTGCTTAACTCTGGTCTTTGAATTCACCTGCACATGCCTAATTATGAACCTGTGCACATATGCACACACACATACATACACTGTGCATGCACATGCATACATGCACGCTCATATTGCATTCACATGCATGCACACACACATGATGTTAGGTCAGTCAAAGTAAGGACATATACTTTCCTTATAAAACTGGATGGATGACAACATGAAATAAAATGTGCTCTTTATGACCTCAAAGCTTGAGTTTGGTTAAGGAACATTGTATATTAAGTAAATAAACGACCTAAAATGTAGCAAGAAAGATCTCTCTGATTATGAGATTTTGCTGCCCATGAGAAAGATATTCAACTATGACCAAATCTTGGTGAATCTTTCAGGTCATAGGGATTTGTAAGTAATCCATTTTCCAGTCTTGTTACCTATTATGGTAATTTACAGGAAATGAGTTCATGAAATTGAGTTTGTACTGAATAGTCATTTCCATCCATGTCTATTCAAGTCTGTTGGTTACCACTCTGCCATTAGCTGTGATTTTATCCTTTAAGGGACACCTAATGTTGTAAGAATCCACTGTTAGGTATACCAGGAGGACTCTGGGAAGAAGGACATGCTGGTGAGGAAAAGGGGACAACACTGTGTATTGCAGCTGAAGGAAAGTGAACTCCGTGGCTCAGAAGAAAATGGCTGTAATTTGAGAAAGTACTCAAATTATTTCAATTGTCTTTTATAGTCATTTTTACAATCTACATTTTACATGTAAATAAAAGATGCCATGTTTCAATAAGCTTAGATGCTTGTTCAAGGCTACTGTGATAGAATGAGGACCTCTCCAAGATATCTATTATGATTTGGATGTGAAATGTCCCTCACAGGTTTCTGTGTTGGGACACTTGGTCCTCACCTGCTGGTGTAGGTTGTAGAATCCTTTTACAGGAGGCCTAACTAGTACAAGTGGGTCACGATGGCCTTAAAAGCTGTGTGTACGTTCAGTTGGGGCATCATTCTCTGCTTCTCAATCTTCCAAAAATCAAGAAGTAGCAGCTTCAAGCATTTGCTGTAACAGACAAAGCTGCTATGCTGGTGCCTTCTTTATCATGCAGGGCTGTAGCTACTGTAGTTATCAACCAAGAGAAAGAAGCTTTCCTCCTTTAAGTTAGTTTTCTGTCTCAATGATGAGAAAAGTAACCAAAATGCAGTGTCTATATTTACTTATCCATGGAAACAAATATTTGATCTCATATGATAAAACAGTATGTATGGAATTAAAGCTATAAATAAACTGACTTTAAAGTCAGGACACCATCTTGGGTTATCTGCATGTGCCCAATGTAGAGTACCTTAAAGAAGAAGAAGGGAGGCAGCAGAGTAGTTTCAAGGTCAGTGAGAGATTGGATGTTGCACTTCTGATGTCTGTTAAGACAGAATAAGATTTATGGTCAAAAATAAAGACTGTAAATGGCTTCTAGGATTTGGAATAAAAAAAAAAACATAACCAATCTAGAACTTGCCTAGAACCAGATTGGCCAGTGTCCTGTCAGTAACCCTTTGACACCCATTCTGAATGTGAAAGATATTGAGAATTGTTTTGTGTCACCAAATATACTGTAGGCTATTGTACTAGTGATAAGAAATAAATATAGCCATGCAGTGATAAATGAACCCATCAAGATTCATCCGAGGCTTGAATCCTGAAAGGCAAATACCCAATTGATGTAAGAGAAAGAGAAGCTAGAGAAGTCATCGGGAGATGCCAGGAGCTGATGATAGAAATTCCAAGAGACAAAACATAAAAACAACTATGAGATTATCAAAGCATTGTTAGAAGTTGATAAAAACCATATTATTTTTGGCCCAGACAACCTATTATAACTAAGCCCTGTTTTGGGTCTCTATGTTAAGGCAGTGAAGCAAAACAAAGCAGGAAGATACACTCTGTTTTGGTAATAATATCAGCACAATGTGGGAGGGATCTTTGCCTTGTCCACTAGTTGATATCCAGAACAAACAATGAAACCTGGGGCAGAATATGTGGACCAAAATTCAGTTAGTGAATGTGTAATTTTAATTTTTCAAACCCCATTTTTAATGATGGTTCTTAAATTCCTTAACCTCCCTTCTATAGCACCACCCACCAGATGTGGGGGAAAAGAAAGGATACAGGGGAAGGGGACCTGTTAAATGGTTATTTGGAGCAAATTCTGTCTGCGTTGTCAGGAAATTAGCAGTTCAGTTCACAGGTCAGCAATGGCAGCTTGATCCACTCACAAACCCTTTACATATACACCAGCAGTCCAGTCTGGAAGGGTCGGGAAGCAAGCGTGAATGAGTAGTAGAGGAACTACCTAGCAGAGACAGCCAGGCCTCAGCCTCAGCATGAGTCAGCAGGAGGGACCTGGAGGAACACCAGCAGAAGTTCTCGGCTGTGCTTCTCTCAGGGAAGCAAAGATCACTGAAGGCACAAGGCCAATAAGCATTTAGCTATTCGAGCAGTCCAAGATCTCAGCCTCGGACACCGTCTGTTGTGTTCTATTTATACCCCCTTCAAAGACCATGCATCCTCCACAGGTCCTGCCTCAGCACATGAGTCTGCCTCAGCTGACATGACTCTTCCAACAAGCCCATGTCTCTGGAAGCAGCAAGAAACTGTAGCACATCACTAATTTTTTTTTTTGGTTGTATTTCTATCTATGGAGTCTTGATAAATGGAGCTCAACTACGCAATGAAAGGTGAACCAATACATGCGTGTTGTTAAGAAGCTTTCATCACGCGTCCTTTCACGTGCTTGCTTTAGCAGGACATCCTTTTCTTCTATGCCTGATTCAGCAAAACGTTCCCTCACGAGTCTGCCTTAGCCTTTCACCTGTGTCTACTCCAGTGAAATGTTCCTTCATGTGTTTGCTCCAGCAAAACACCATTCAACATAACTGACTTTCCAAAGAACGCTTAAGTTTCCACTTCAGAATGTGATAGATTATTGCCTTCTTCACACACCAGTGAGTTCATAAAGGTGACGTGTAATGTGTGCAGAGGTTTTTAATGCTGGAAAATTAATTTTTTTTATCTTAAAGATCCAGTTTGAACTTTCTATCTTAGGGTAATATTGATGTGTACCACTTGTATTCAGTCTGTGTTGGCACGTGCAGTGGTTAATCTTCATTGTCAACCTGACTTGGAATTACCTTTGAGTATGTCTGTTTGTGAGGATGTTTCCAGATTCAGTAAACTGAGGAGGGAACCCCACCTGAATGTGGGCAGCACCATCCCAAGGCCTGCAGCTCCAGCCTGACTGAAAACGAAAAGAGCCAGGACTGCATTCTCTGTTCTCTATTTCCTGTTCTTCTTAGATCCAAGGAAGACCTACTGGCTACCTCTGAGTTCTGCCTGAAATCTATCATATCTTCCCTGTTATGAGAGGCTCTCCTCTATCTTTTTAATCCATGAGCAGCAGTAACTTCTTTCTTGAAGTTGATTTTTTAAAATATTTTTATTACATATTTTCCTCAATTACATTTCCAATGCTATCCCCATAGTCCCCCATACCCTCCCCCCCCACTTCCCTTTGACATTGATTTTTATCTTATTTTTTGTCATAGCAATATAGAATGCAGCCAATACAAGCATACATTTAAATGATTCACATATCTTGCTGAAATATTTAATCTTAACCTTAAACCTTACATATGTATCTTCTGCCCAGCTATTGGCTGTAGGCATTTTTATTCACCAATCAGGGATAACTTGGGGGACAAGGTCACATAACATCACTTGGGTCCATGTGAGTTCTCTGGAATCAACCAGTATCTAGTATAGCAAAAGAACAAACCTCAATACACATATGTTAATGTATATATTGAATATATTGACTCAGGCCAGCTATATAATTTAAGTACTACCCTATTCATATTCTATAGGTGAGAAAGTCCTATTATACAGAGAAGACAAGTTTAAGAGAGCCATTCATTCTCTTCTCACATAGCTTGTTAGTGGAAGAGCTGAATTTGAACCAAGGCAGTCTGAATCCAGATGCCATTCTCTTAACTATTATAATAAAATAGGAGACGTCTTATAGAATACTAGGCTCGGGTATGTAAAGACCTAGTTCTAGATGCATCTTGACCTGTTTTCTTGACTTTGTAGAGGAAAGAAAGCATGAATGACTGACATTGATCAGAATTCCTCAAGGATTGTCTTCTTTGTATCTGCTGGTCTCAGGATATAGGAAGGAGCATAAACACCAGAAGAGTACTGGAATAGAGATGGGCATCTCTCTTCTCTGATGTGTGTTATGCACAGTAAGAGCAGTTAGAAGACCATCAAAAGGGAGGAAGAAACATGATGGTGGTGAAAGACAAAATTCCTTTGTCTGGCACAGAATCTGCTGGCACTTTTGAATACTCTTACTTTCAAGGAAAAAAAATGAATGAATCAAAATACCAAGAACATTGAATCTGACTTTTTTATACAGAGCAATGTACCCACAAATTAATTAAAATATTTATCCAAACTTTTAAGTTGTTTGGGAACCAAGTAAAAGCATGAGGCTGGAAAAGAAGCTACAAATTCACTTCTATTCAGCCAATCACAGAATGAAGAATGTTATAGAACTGTTGGTATCATTTTATACCCCTAAGAAAGAGTAGGAATACAGACTACCCACTTTTCAGGGCCAGGCTCATTCTGTGCTACTCCTGGACTTCTGCCTATGCACACAGATAGGGAAAATATTTCTCACGTTCACTTTCTCAGAGAAATACAGTTTTCAACCTCCTAGTGTGGACCACAATAGTAAAGAGTAAAGACCAGCAGGGGGGTGAGGGCAGGTGCCTACTTTAAAGGTTGTGCCACTTAGAAGTCTATTTCATAGACATCACACTAAAACCTGGCCTGTCTTATGTCACTGAAGGCACTTCAACAGAAGGAAATAAGGAATGGATAATTTGGCCTTAGTTTAGTGTAGAGAAAGGCTAATGAAAAGAAAGGGCAAGAGTGAGGCTGGTGCTTATACCCATTTCTATCCTGTAATAAAAAGAGACACATGCTTGACTAAAGATAACAGAAAGCAAGGAATGAAATATTAGCTTTGAGGATTGATCAAGATGCAATGAAAGAATAGCCCTTGGGAAGAAACTGAAGAGTGGGAGTTACCACTTTACAACATTGTCTCCTGTTTCCATGTGGTTCCAAACTGTGAGACATTAGGAATAAATTCTGTGTTTGACTATACAAGTAACAGGCAACTAAAGTTTCCAGGTAACCAAACTCAGATCTACAGTTTCATAGTTTATTCTCTTTGGACAAAAGATAAAGAACGAGCAACCCTTCCTTCCCATTGAACTTGGCTTTTAATCTCTGGCTGAAATGGGTTTCCTAGGAAACAGATTTCATGGATAATCCCAGAGCTCAGCCACTTAGTCCTGAAAATGAATCAATAGAGCTTTTCATAATGGCAGTTCTTCCTTCCATTCCATTTTCAATTGGGCATGTGCTAAGAATTTGAAAGACATATTTGCCAGTTGATCAGAACTTAGCCTTGGCTTATTAGGGATCTGGCCATAATTGTGAAGCTAGAGAGAATTTTTCTCATGCTCTTTTGATCATGCTGGGTAATGATTTTTAGAGCATATTGATTTAGTTCTAGGGAAAATTAATCTATTTGATTGAGATTTTTCTTAGGCTCTTTGTACTTCTATAATTGTACTGTGATATAATATATGCATTAAAATATATATTAAAATTGATTTTTCCATAACAACATTTTTGGACATCTTTTGAAATGTGGAGAGTAGGATTTATTTTCAATGTCTCATTTTATTTTTTATTGGATATTTTCTTTATTTACTTTTCAAATGCTATCTCCTTTTCTGATCCTTTCCCTTGGAACCTCCCATCTCATCCCCTTCCCCCACCCATGCTTTTTGTTCTTTAAAAGAAAACAACTAAAAGTGTATTTTATATTACTGAAGATTTTATAAAGGAATGAAATTAAGAAAAATGTGGGTTCGTTGAATTTACTTATTCCACAGAGGGCTCAGCAACAGAACAATGCCACACTAGATAGGCAGAGAACTGGGTGGCTGCTCAATTCAAGAAACTGGAAGCCTCACACCCTAGTACAATGTTGATGACCTCTGTGGTCCTTGGAGAGTCACTAGGGTTGAGTTCTTATTGACAACTGAAGAATCTGGAGCCTGATGTTAGTAGAGGAACACAGAATCAACCGATGCATTTTCTCAGAAAAATGGAGTTGGCACACAATGGCTACACTAGCTTCTTTCTCCATTTTTTTTTTTTTTGGTTATTCTAGCCCAGTGGAAAGCACAGCCCATGTTTAGAGCAGTCTCTTTTTCTTCCCATCATTATGCCATATGTTACCCTCTTTGGGAATAATTCCTACATATGGCAGGGATGTGCTTCACTAGTGTTGGATATCTATTCATGTGTTAGCCATGGCAAGCAAGGCTAACAGTCACAAAGCCATCCACTGTCAAGTCCACACCCAATCAAATCTCCCTATATGATGAAGAAAATAACATATGACTGTAATATAAGCTACTCTCCATGCAACCAAAGTATGTTACTCTTCCTCCCAAAATAGGTGGCAGAGTTCTCCGAAGCATGCTTCTTTTCTGTCTCTGATAGCAATTGACTTAAATAAGAAAATAACTAAGTAATGATATTCTATTAGTTTTATGTTACATCATAACAGTAGATGGTCATAGTTACTTTATATTGCTGGGGTAAGATACCTTAACCAGGCAACTTAGAGAAGAAAGAGTTTATTTGATGATCATAGTTTCAGAGGCACAAAGCTAAGTGACCATTGAGGCAGGTAGCATGGCAACAGAGAGAGAGAGACAGAGAGAGAGACAAGAGAGAGACAGAGAGAGACAGAGAGAGAGACAGAGAGACAGAGAGACAAGAGACAGAGATAGACACACAGTCACAGTAAGAGAGAGGGAGAGAGACAGAGACAGAGACAGAAAGAGAGGTCGATTGAGGACTAGATAGGTTTTTGAAGCCCTAAACAATGCTACACCTCCTAATACTTCCCAAACAGTTCCTTTAACTAAAATATATGAGCCTACAAGAGCCATTTGAACTGAAACCACCACAGAGACTAAATAAATACACTTATCTGCTTAATGTATATGTACATATGTAAAACATATTCTTTTAAAAACTATAAAACACTAATAACATAATCCACATTTCCTAGTTATATAGTCACAGCTGGTATTTATAGATACCTATTTCATGCTTTCTTCCCTTCCATGAATTCCCTTAGTGTATCTTGTTTCTGGAGGGATGACACACATCTTACTCCTCAAAGAGTCTGGGGCATTTATTTTCCTGCTTGGATTGAGTTGTAATTTCCCACTGACCTAAATCATAGAACATGGATCCATGGGATCTCCTACAGTCCAAACATCATTCTGCACTATGAGAAGAGTAGTGATCAAATTTCCCACTGGTTGTCTAGATCAATTACTACCACTAAGACTTTAATTTTTTGTTAGCCTCAAAGGCATGAGGAGATAAAAGTGGCCAGAAAGAAGACTTACTTCCCAGTTCAAGGCAGTTGTTGTGCCTCCTAATCTTCATGAAACCAAGACTTCTAGACCAGCAGGCCATAAGGAAGTCAGAGCAGGAGACATCAATTTGGCTAGTGGGTCACTGGGTGTGATGGTTAAGTGGCCCATTTTTATTTTCATCCTTTATTCCTGAACCCTAAAATTTTGTCTGTGTCAGCACTAGTACTACATACTGTACACGATTCTGGGTGTACTCCACTTTCTGTAAGACCTTGCTTCATACACAAAAGCTATTGCCAACATGTTGGTATTGTGTCTCTATTTTTAAAACGTTATTGTTATACCAAGTGAACTGTTTGAGGATGGTAGTGCCTAAGCAATTCCTGAGATGCCTTTTAAGTAGCTTTCCTAATTGCTTGGCCTTTTGAAAATGACTTTCATCTCATTAAAGCTAGGGCATTTTGTTCTTATTTTCCCCTTCGTTTGCCACTTTAAATGGGCTCCTTTCTTGGATGATATGAACATCTTTGTGATCTTCTTACTGTTCCTATATTATCTATCTAATTTCTATCTATCTATCTATCTATCTATCTATCTATCTATCTATCTATCTATCATCTATCTACCTACTGTCTATCACACACATACATATATGTATACACACACATATATATATATGTGTATATATATATATATACATATATATATATATATATATGCAGCATAACCATAAACATGCTACAACCTGAATGTTATGCTATGGTGAGATTTTCTTTCCCAAATGAGCTAATCCATTACTTTTCAATTTTAGTGTCACTCGGATTTTTCAGGACAAGGGGAAAACATAAGTGTCACTAATTCAGTTCTCAGTATAGTCCATTTGCCTCAAGAACTTGACTTATAATTTCTGCTTTCCTCTTGAAATTCTGGCCTTACAAACTATTACTACCATCTCTCATTAGATTCAGTGAATAATTAAAAAAATAAATTAAAAAAGAACCACATGCTCAAGTATATTCTATGAATGACATTACCTCTACCAATGACATCACCCCTGCCCATGATGTCACCTCTGAGACACCACTTCTCTGATTAGTTGCCTTTTTCCTATATTTAAATTTTTATTTAAATATAATTACAACATTCCCTTCTTCTTTTCCCTAATACTTTTCCAGGTCCAAATTTTCTTCCCTATTCCCTGCCAAATTCATAGCCTTCACTTCTTTAAACATGGTTGTTATGACTGGTTAAACATTAACATGGTTAATGTTAACATGGTTAAAATGAATAAATATACAAATGAGCCTGCTGAGCCTGGTCATTGTGACCTACACAGATCTATTCCTAGGACTGATCATTTTGAAATCACTGTTACTTTAGTACTTGACAGAAACAACTTAGGTGAGGAAATGAAAATGGGAATCATGGTGGAGGCTGTTTACATGACAGTATGGTAAGATGGAGGGAACATTGCTAAAACCAGGGCCTGGGCTGCCACCATCAAAAGGCTGCCACTAGTGACCTCCTTTAGGTACCAGAATGATACCCACTGAAGGTTTTACCCTCCCCACATAGTGCTGCTACCTAGGGAAAAAGTGTTAAGAAACAAGAGCCAGTGGGTATGTTTTAGATTTAAAGAATAAAATGTATGCTAGGGAGTTGTCAAATGAACTCCAGCATACCTTCCATAGATGCCCACAATGACCAACCCCACAGGGCCCTGTGTTCCCCACCAGTGCTAAACATTAGGAGGACTCAAGGAAGCTCACTCTGTTTGGACTATTAGGTTTTAGTCATTTTTACTAAGATATAATTTTGAGACAATAAAGTTGACCTTTGTTATAATTAAGCAAATTTTGAACAATGTAGGCAGGTGATTATATTACATATAGAACATGCTACGATTATAAAATGTTCCCTTTCATTACTACAAAAATAGCAATTTTTTTTTGCTAGTTAAGAAATTCCAGGTTGACAGTCTCCCAGCTCTTGAAAAACATTGTGCTACTTCTTATAATTTCATGGTTTCGGATCAGAAATTTCCTGTCACATAAATAGCTTTTATAGCACTGGTAACATTCCATTTCTCTCTAGTTGCTTAGAAGATTTTCCCCTTAATTTTCAAAACTTCGATTGCAAACTTAATTAGGAGTAAAAGTAAATAGAACATGCTTACAGAATTGCAGAGTAAGGTTACACTCTTCTTTGCAACAGTCAAGCCATCATCTGAAGACCTGCTATTTAGCATTCTTATAGTGGGTATTAGCTCAGAAACCTAGAATACCCAAGATATAAGATGCAATTTTCGAAACACATGAAACTCGAGAAGAACGAATACCAAAGTGTGGACACTTTGCCCCTTCTTAGAATTGGGAACAAAACTCCATGGAAGGAGTTACAGAGACAAAGTTTGGAGCTGAGACAAAAGGATGGACCATCTAGAGACTGCCATATCCAGGGATCCATCCCATAATCAGCTTCCAAACTCTGACACCATTGCATACACTAGCAAG
Source organism: Mus musculus (assembly GCF_000001635.26). NCBI lineage: Eukaryota > Metazoa > Chordata > Mammalia > Rodentia > Muridae > Mus > Mus musculus. The sequence goes on from NC_000084.6 coordinate 70,894,230, forward strand.
ATTTTGCTGAAAGGACCCTGATATAGCTGTCTCTTGTGAGACTAGGCCGGGGCCTAGCAAACACAGAAGTGGATGCTCACAGTCAGCTATTGGATGGATCACAGGGCCCCCAATGGAGGAGCTAGAGAAAGTACCCAAGGAGCTGAAGGAGTCTGCAATTCTATAGGTGGAACAACAATATGAACTAATCAGTACCCCGGAGCTCTTGTCTCTAGTTGCATATGTATCAAAAGATGGCCTAGTTGGCCATCACTGGAAAGAGAGGCCCATTGGACACACAAACTTTATATGCCCCAGTACAGGGGAACACCAGGGCCAAAAAGTGGGAGTGGGTGGGTAAGGGAGTGGGGGTGAGGGTATGGGGGACTTTTGGGATAGCATTGGAAATGTAAATGAGGAAAATACCTAATAAAAATATTAAAAAAGAAAAAAAATGAGAGTTCCAGGTTTTTTTTATATTATAAAAAATGAATCTTTAGTTATGGTGTAGCTGAGTAGACATTTCTCTGGGGCTATCACCATCTGATATATCTGCAAGTATTTTGACTTTTGCCAAGTTAGAGGACCTATCAGTCATTATTCTTCAGCCAGTATTCTTTGAATGCGCCTTCAGTCTTGCATGGTTCCTCCTTCTCATTTTGAACTTCTAGTGACACAAATGATGGGTCATTTGTTATTATCAAACAGGTTTCCACAATCTGTTCCCTTATCACTGGCTTTGTCTTCTGTCTGTTCAGAATCTGCCAGTTTCTCGGACTCCAAGACCACAGATACTTTGCAATCTTGGTTTTACTGTTGAGCCCTTTAATTAAATTGTTTCAGATTTCAGATATTTTCTTTATGCATTGTAATTCTTTAATGAGACTCCTTTTCTACCCAGTTGCTTCATTTTATTTTTTTAAGAAATGTAAACATCTTTTGTTGAAAAGAATTTTTCCATATAACATATTCTAATGACATTTTCCCCTCAAGTATATCTTTAGATCACTAAAATATATTTTAGGTGACTGCTTGAGGAATTCTGACAGGCCTTTTGTGTCTACATCTATTGATTTTCTTTTCTTAAATCAAAGGTGAGATTTTTCTTGTTCATGTAGGAATGTTTTTCATTTAAAAGTTGAACATTTGCGGTATAGTGTTTGAACATCTTTATCCTACTTAACCTTTGTTTTTCCATGGTTTTCCCTGACATTGCTCAAGTAGTTTGCACCTCATCAAACACTGAGGGAGGGGTGGGAACATCTCTAATTGTAATTTCAGTTATCTTCCCTTTGGTGGCTATCCAGTTCCCTTTTGTACTTTAAAGTTCTATTGCAAAGTACGTTCACATTAAAGATTGCTTTGCTCTCTTAAAGTGAATGTTTGCCTGATGTTTCTTCTTTTCTTTAAACCATGTTTCCATTTATTAACATTGGTGTGTGCATGTATACACATTCATACCACAGAGGTAAGAAGTCAACCTGCAGGAGTCCATTCTTTCCTTCTACCAAGTGAGACCCATAGATCAGATGCATGCTGTCAGGCTTGGCAGCAAGTGCTTCTTACTCCCTTCCACAGTCCCTCCATCCCTCCTTTTCCTTCCCTCTTTTCCCCACCCTGCCTCTTTCCCCTCTCTCCCACCCTTCCTTTTCCCTCCTCCTTGTCCTCTGTATTTTTTGTGTTGCATGTGCATGTATAGAAACGTGTGTGTAGACGCTTCTGCATTTGTGTGTGGAATGTAGTTGACATGAACATTCCTCTATGCCTCTTCATCTTTCTTTTTTGAAACAGGGTTTCTTACTTAACTTGTAGCTCACCCTCTTGGCTAAAGTGACTGCCAACCAAACCCTTTAGCTCTGTCTGTCTCCTTTCTACCGGAGGTAGGTTTTTAAGTATGCACTGTGCCTGGAGAATGGCTTTCATGAGGAATCGCTAGGACTCTGAACTTGCTAATTCTCTCATTAGTAAGGGCAGTGCTTTAATTACTAAGCCATCTCCCCCGCCCCCCCCCCGCCCTTAATATTGTCTTTGATAATATTGTTTTAATCCAGAGGGGGGAATCTTTGGAACATATTTGAAAAATTATTAATATAAATTTGCACCTAAAGTAGTGCTAATTAAAATGGTAGGTTTAATTCATGGACTCTGTTCAGGAATCCAAAAGCCCTTGTTCAAGGTCTATGTGTGAGCAAAGTCAAGTTTTTTTGTGGTCACTAAGCAATGCCCTGGATTTGCTCAATCTTTCTTTATCTCTATTCAAGAGTATAGACTTTCGAGATCCTATTCCTCTGCAAGGAAGTTTCTGTTCTGCCTTGAGACTGCTGTTCATTCCTAGGGTCCTTCAATCTGTTTATCTTTCAACTGTCTTTCAAAACTCCAAGATAGAAAGGTGCTTGCTAGAAGAACTCTCTCCTTTGCTCTCTGGAGCCTACTCTAGCAGTCCCCGAGTACTCAGACGTTTGGTCTTGGATTGAGAATTATACCATCTTTGTTTTAAGGTGTTCAGACTTAGATTGAACAAACATACTGGCATCTCACATGCTGTAGCTTGCAGATGATACATTTGGGGAATTTAAACCTCTCTAGTTATATGAGAGCATTCCCTAAAACATCCTCCATCCTTTCTCAATCGTTTACTGTAATTCTATATTTCAGAGGAAAAAAATCTTATTATACTCTTTATGTATGAGACTCATAGAATTCTAAACTTGAGGAAAATGTAAAATATGTTTTCCTTTAAAACATACATGGGCTTCACTATTCATATTACTTATCTTCCCAATATACTTATTACACTACATTGTTAATGCAGCACACATTTATATAGCACTAGAATAAGGTACCAGCATTATTCTGAGGAGGGTTACTTGAGAAGCTACTTAGTCAGGAACTTGGCAAGCATATTTGAGCTTCATACAAGTCCTACATAGTCAACATTAAGAGAAGGTCTCTTGGCTTTTTGAAGGGGTCCATACCATACTGCCCAATAGAGTCACAGCAATGCTAACCAGGTCCATGCCATTCTTAGGGATAGACAGAGGAAGTCTTTTCAGAAATTAACATGAATGCTTTAGAGCCTGAACTAAATGAACAGTGGATCATTTCAGTGCTATTCCACAAAGCAATGTGTAGCCTAAAGGGAGAGCCAGAGCCATTCAGTATCAAATTACCCAGCTTCCTTGGGTCTGAGCTTGGAAGTCATCATGGGCACTCTGGTAATGATGTGTTAGAATGAAAAAGTCAGAGGTGGATTCCGGGTTATTTTCATTCAGGTAAAAGGAATGAGAGTGGAAATGATATTGTGGGCCTAAAGAAATGGACACTTTTGTTATGGGAAATGGGAAAATACAACGATTCTCAGTCTCCTTCCACATGCACTCACACAGAAGTTTTAAGAGATTTTAACGACACACCTGGTTGCTTTTGGCCAGAGATAATTAGCATTGTTCCCTGCTTGTCATCAGAGTTAAAGGATCAATATTTTAAGTATTACTTCCCAGTGCTCCAGGATCCATGAGTCTCTTATGGCGTCCTGAGAGTTCTTATTGGAATTAAAGCTATCTATCTCTAAATTCACTTAATTTTCTCAAGAATGATGACAAGGGTATTATTATTCCCATTGTACAAAATGCACTAATTGAGGGCTAATGAAGTTAACGGACTCGGTGGTGTGTGATAGAGCTGGGTTTTGAACTTAAGCAGGCTGGGTTCAGAGTCTGTGTTTTCAACCAGCATTTCTGATTCAAAGCCAGAAGAGACAAGGAAAAACCATCGCAGAATCTGCTGGAGTTTCTCCAGGCACGAGGAGCCTGAGACCCTGGAACTCCTCAGCCGGTGTGTGTTCCTGTACTGTGTAGCCAACTGTCCCTCTTAGTCTGAGCTTGCTGTTTAGAGCAGGTGACAAGGTAAGGGACAAGGGATCCTTCAGCGAGAAGGATTCAACAACGCCACAGTGAGCGAGAAGGTGAAGACTAGGTAGAATAATTCAGTAGCTAGAAGTTAGGGAACCTTCACAGTAATATTTGTTACTGTTGACGTAGGTTTAAGATTTAAGATATAGTGCTTAGAAATTAGCTCCTTTCTATGTGACACAAGTGTTTGACTTGTGGTTGCTGTTTATTTGAATCCACACAGAGTGGCATTTGTCTCTCTAGGGCCATCATCTCAAGTAACATCTGTTTCTTCAATGCACTGGCTCTGCATCAATGGTCAGGTATGGATGGAGGAAGGGACGGTTCAGTTTTCACTGCTGAGGTGTTTGCTACTAATAAATCCAGAGATAGGGGAACTGTTGTCCTAAGCTGTATACCCATGGGAGAGCCCATTGCACTCCAGTGGATAGTTATACTTCAAGAGCTATCCAAATTATTCAGTTAAATTAAAACAATAAGAACTATTGTCCATGATTGGTGGAACTAAAAGACTAATAAGCATTAGACATACATTTAGGCTCATCAATAGACCGAACAGAGCTGAGGAATCTCTACACGATAAGCAAAATGTGAAAAGCTAAAAAGAAAAGAGAAATATAGAGAAGTGCAAAACAGAATATCCAACAACTATGGTCCAAATACAAAGGTATAATGTGTGTGAGATGGAAAGGACAAGAAAGAAAATTTAAGCCAATGATGCCTGGCAAATTTCTCCCAAACTAAGTTTAGACACTGACCATGGACCCAGGAAATGCAAGAGCAAGGAGGATAAGTGTGAAACCCAAAGCCAAAAGCTAACAAACCATGGTTGGGATGGAGTCATAACTCAGCACCATAGTAGTGTCTAGTTCAGCCCTTAACTTTACACAAACAGTAACAACACAGTAACAACAACAATGCAACCCTACCACAAACCAAATCACAGAGTTTTTAAAATTATATTTCATAACTGAAGGGAAACCAAAGGCTTTCTCAGAGACACAAAAATGGCTTTCTTGCCAGTAGATAGATCTTTTTGAAAAAAAAAATGATGCTGAGGGATTTTTTTTCAGAAAGAAAGGAAATATTATAGGCTTGAAATGTCTCTGCATTAAGACACAACTGTAGGTGAAGTACAAACTTATATTCTCATTTTTAACTGATGCAAGAAACTCACAAAATACTTTTAAAACCTTTATGTGTGTTACTTACGTGGAGATGTGCTGGGTGCTCAAGACAATGGGGAAGATGATGCCAGGTGCTGCTTGAGACCTGAAGGCAGAGCTAGGTGAATGCATTGCATAAAGTCTTGTGGTACCCATGAAACAGTGCAGCATGACTTAAAAGTAGAGTGCTAGGTACTCTAGAGAAAACTCCTTTGAAAATAATGTTTAAAATCCAGACACTAAAATTTAGAATATTTTCTCAAAGCAATCTGCTTATGATGAATGCAAGAGAAGTCAGAACTTCAACAATCTTCATATCGTTTTTATTTTGCCTTTGTTTTGTGCTGAATAGTTCCCATTTCATCAATCTCTCTTCTGATCTTTATGATATCTTACTGCCCACTACTTTGGAGTTTGGCTTCTTGTTTTTAAGACCTTGGTATGCAGCGTTAGAACATTTGCTTAAAATTATCCCTGATTTTTAATGTTAGGGCCCATAGTTATAACTCTGCATAGCAACGTCTAAGCTATATCCTAAGGATTAACATAAGTTGTAGCCTTTAATTTTCATTTGACTCTAGGAATTTTATTTCTTCCACGGTTTCTTCCAGCACTTACTGGCCATTCTGGAGGGTATTATTCAGGCTGCAAGCATTTGTGTAGTATCATTTTGTGTTATTCTGCTCAGATTTGCTAAGATTCAAGAAATTACTTTGATTCTTTTTATTTGCTAAGACTTGATTGTGGCCCAGAATGTGTATGGAGGTCTCATGGGTTGCTGAGGAAAATTGATATTTCCTATTTGTTGCAATGAATATTCTGTACATATCTGTTGAGAGAATTGTGTAACTAGTATACTTTTGGCTTGAATTGTCTTCATTGAATTTTAGTTTGTATTGTGGATTACCCACTTCTGTATCAATCTAAAATTTTATACCCATTAGTGTTTGTTTTGTGCCACTGACTCTCCTGATATTTACTGCACTGGTAGTTACCACTGTTTTCCCAAGTTGCTAGTTTCATCACATACTGCTAATTTTTCTGACTTTCTCCGATCTTGCCTACTTTCCTCATTAGGTCTTCGATTGAACTCCAGTGCTCCTGTGTATCCTCTGTCCGATCACTGACTGAAATCTATGAAACTTCGGCGTTTTACCTCCGTAGAATGACTGAGCAGAGGGCTTGAGGTGTCATATTCTTTTGAGGAGCCATGTCACCTTGCTTCTTCATGTTTTCTGTGATCAGTGCATGTGTCTGGATATTCTTTCACTGTCGTCTGGCAGTTTTTTTTTTTTTTTTTTCAGGCTCTCAATGACTCTTGAAGACTCAATCTCTAATATAACCAGAGGAGAGAAACCAAATGAATGCAGAAACAATAATATTAAATCACACAAGATGAATAACTGTGTCACAGTGACCAACAAAGAAGAAAATGACAAAATAAATGCAGAGTGTGTGATGAAGTTCAAAATTATGTAAGGTGACTGTGTGGCCAAGAGCCAGGGAAGAGAGGGGAACAGAAGTAAGGGTAACAAAAGGAGGTAAGAAAATAAGAGAAAAGAGAAGAAAAGAAAAGAAAAACAGACAAAAGGCAGAATTGGGAACAGATATGGAGAGAAAGAGGACAGAGCAAGAGATATGAAAATATAAATAAATAAAAAGTAGAAAGGACAAAGAATTTTCCCACTGAGAGATAATTAGCTATATGCAAGAAGGGGACAAAATAATATTCAAGGTGTCCTGAGATGGCTCGTCAGTTAAAGTGCTTGGGGCACAAGCTTGACTCCGGGAACCTACATAAATGTGCAAGGAAGGAAATTACTCCACCGACTTGTCCTCTGCACATGTGCAGTGGCATATGTGTGTCACATGTATATAGTACATGCAGAATATGGAAACTTTTCTTTAAAAAAAAAGTTATCCAGAAGGTAAAAAGGATATAAAACATTATTTTAATAAAATGAAATTAAAGCTCACTAAGAGGTACAGTAAGAGAAAAATTTAAAGCCTACAGTGGAGGAGGGAGGGAAAGAACAAAAGAGAAACGGGTGAAATGTTAGTGGTACCTCCTATTCCTCCAACTGGAAATGTCTGGTTACATGCAAGGGACAGGGTAGTGAGGCTAAGTCAAACCTAACTCCTTCCTGTGGTGTGTGCTGTTGCTGTGCAGGTTTTGGAGAAGTGTCCTATGTCAGCGGGTGCTAGCAGCCCTTCAATAGTGTCCTATCTATCTATCTATCTATCTATCTATCTATCTATCTATCTATCTATCTATCTATCTATCTATCTACCAGGACATCTTCTGTTCACATTTAGCTTCACACTCTTTGTGTTGCTGAGAGCCAAGGCAGGTTCTCCTACCCTCTTGGAATGCCCCAGTTTGTACCCTTGGTGTAGTTAATTTTGTAGCTGTAGGGTAGCTCAGATGTGTTGGGAATGGTGAAAACTACCAAGGCACAGAGATTGTAATGGATGAAGGGGCCAGTTTTTTTACTTTCCAAGCCCTATATGTATTGATCTTCTTGTTACAAGGAGATAGCTGGGGATATCAGAAATGCCCCCAGAGCATCAGAGTTCTTAGACTCTACAACAGTAAACTGTAGAGAGATGGCTCCAGAGATGGTGTGCCCACTGATTTCACAGTTGGGGCTATCAGATTTCAGAGCTGTTATCAGTAGATGAGTTTGCTGCAGGCCATTGAGCTTGAAAGTCTCTTGCCGTGTGTGTGTGTGTGTGTGTGTGTGTGTGTGTGTGTGTGTGTGTGTGTGTGTGTGTTGTTATCTGACCTGAGCCACCTGCAGCCTACACTTTTTAGTTTGTGAATGTCCAGCCTTTTTGCTACTGCTGGTAGAACCTGAGGTCCAGTGTTTGTAAGATTTTGGCCTCTTATCCAAATAATTAAAATATGGGCTCACATCATCAGAGACACTTTCCCTGCAGCAGATGAGAACAAATACAGGGACCGTAGCCTGCCAATTATTTAATACAGTAAGAGACCTTGGAACACTCAATTTAAATGGTATGTCTTATCAAATTCCTCTCCTCAGTGTTCAGGGAACCCTATAGAAGAGGATGCTGAAACAGTGTAAGAGTCAGAGAGGATGGAAGACAGACAGACAGACAGACAGACACACACACACACACACACACACACACACACACCACAAAGCCTTCTAAACACAGCACGCTCTAATGCACCCATGAACTTACAGAGACTGAGACAGCACAGGACTCACATGGGGTGCACTGGGGGGGGGGGTCTTTGAGATGAAAGAAGTGGGTACATGGCTCCATCTCTAGCCCAGAAGCTATCTCTAGTTAATAACTACTTGGAGATGAAAACTAAGTTTCCCCTAAGGGAGTCTCAATGAGAAAACAAACTACTCTTTTTTTTTTTTTTTTTTTTTTTTTAACAAACTACTCTTAAGAGTAGAATATATGCTGAGAACTTGATGGCATATTTGGACATTCCTTGTCTCAAAATGTCATGTTAGGGCTCTTCCTCTTCCTCCTTTCCTTTCCTTTCCTTTCCTTTCCTTTCCTTTCCTTTCCTTTCTTTTCCTTCCTTCCTTCCTTCCTTCCCTCCTCCCTTCTTTCCCTCCCTCCCCTCCCTCTCTCCCTCCCTCCCTCTCTTCCTTCCTTCTTTTCTTCCTTCCTTCCTTTCTTTGTTTCTCTCCTTTTTTCTTTCTTTCTTTCTTTCTTTCTTTCTTTCTTTCTTTCTTTCTTTCTTTCTTTCTTTCTTTCTTCCTTCCTTCCTTCCTTCCTTCCTTTCTTTCTTTCTTTCTTTCTTTCTTTCTTTCTCTCTTTCTTTCTTCCTTCATTTCTGTCTGTCTTGTGTATGTCTCCCTCTTTTTCAGTTTTATAGTGTTTATTTATTTATTTAACCCTACACATCATTTGTGTATATATCATTCATGGCTTCTGTTTTGTATTTTTAAATGGGATTCCTGAGAGTGAGAATGACTGGGTCTCTGCATCTGTATATGTTTCTTGTGCCTTTTCTTGGTATTCTTGGTCTCTTTTCCATCTGTTTGTTTATTTCTTCTCATTCTGATTTGTTTATTTTTTTGTTTTTGTATTATTGTATTATTATCCCTTAGATGCTGTTTGTTTTCTAGTGGGAGACAGAAGGGGTAGATCCAGATGGGTGGGGAGAGGGAAAGGAACTGGAAGGAACAGAGAGAGGGAAAGTCATAATCAGGATATAGTCTATGAAAAAAATCTATTTTCAATGAGAAAACAAAAATAGAGTAACTAAAAAGAAATAAATTATGGGCTCACATAGATTTCTTAAAGTATCAGGATAACTTTATTCAAAGACAAACAATAGCACAGATTAGAAAATGATACTTTGCCAAGATTGACAGCTGGCCACATAAGTGGAGTCCAGGAGGAGGAATTTGGTTGCTAAGTAGCATAGCATGGGCATTTCTCTATTTGTGTGATAGACGAGGTCTTATGATCACTTTCCTACTATGCATGCCCGTCCTTTCAGTGCATCTGAAGTTGATCATGCAGCTACCCAATTATATATCGACACATGAGAAGGAGCTCCTCTTAAGTCTTGTATTTTAGTAAAGAATAGAGTTTATTTAGGGCATGGGGAGGGGAGTGAAGAGGGTATCAGAGGCAGAGAAAGGCAGAGAGAAGGAGAGAGTAGAGAAATAGGGGCCTACCATGGCCATGTGGAGAGAGGGGAGAAGGGAATGGGGAGCAAGGAGGAAAGAGGTAAGAGACAGGAAAGAGCACAAGAGAGCTCCTCTTAAGCCTTAACTTGAGGACACAGGCTTGCCTTACAGAAAACGTATCTAAAACCATTTCCAGGTGGGTTAGCCTTTCTGTTCTTTATATCTGGATACACCATGGATGCGTTCGAAGAGCAACTATCTACGTTTTATTGCTGTTGGGAGTAGAGAAACTTGTACTGTTGTGTAGAGCAGGATAAAAGTGGAGCCTGATGCAGGAGTGGGTTTGAGAGGCTTCTGTGGTTGCTGTGTAGATTACTGGAGAGGAGTACATTCAGGTAAAGGACTGGGCAGTCACGTTCACTAGTGGAAGAGGGGTGTGTGCATGGGCATCCAAGTAGAGCCCCAGGTTGCCTAACTCTCCTGTGCCGCTGGCCTCAGTTACACTCTCTATGATCTGTCTCCTACTTGGGGGCCATTGCAACTGAAATTTGGGTTCCCACTTAAAGCATTTGTCTGCTCCCAGGCTGTTTTGTTTGAAACATCAGATGTCCTCTCAATACGGTACCAGGCACTGTCCTAAACTGTGACAGAATGAGACTTAGGTTCACTGTTGGTCTGTAGCTAGAGTTGAGCCTAAGGAGGGTTGTGAGCTTTTCCTGTGGTCAGGGCTGCCTGTCAGTTTTCACCATGGTTGCTTGTCTTACCTTTTGGGCAAGGCTTCTGCTTCCCTCCTCCTGTTGGGCATCTGTGTGGCTGATGCTGTTTAGCTTCCTTTGTTTAACAGTGCTTCCATCTCTCTGCATACAGGAAATTCAACATTTTCCAACCACTTCTGTGAGTTTCTGAAGCACTTCTCTCTCTGGATGGGAAAGGCACTATTCTTTCTTTGAGGAAATCTTAACCTTAAGGTCACAGGGAGGCCACTTCTAGTCCAGCCTCTTACCTTGAAGTCCTCAAGTAAGTAACTCATTTAATAGCTTTGAAAAATGACCTTTAACTCTCTCTGTCTAGTTAATAACCTGGCTGCTGGCATGTGCAGTTTCACTAGAGGAAGCTTCCTTTAGAAGCGACAGTCTCCAGAGTTCTTCTTCTTCTTCTTCTTCTTCTTCTTCTTCTTCTTCTTCTTCTTCTTCTTCTTCTTCTTCTTCTTCTTCTTCTTCTTCTTCTTCTTCTTCTTCTTCTTCTTCTTCTTCTTCTTCTTCTTCTTCTCCTTCTCCTTCTCCTTCTCCTTCTCCTTCTCCTTCTCCTTCTCCTTCTCCTTCTCCTTCTCCTTCTTCTTTTTCTTTTCTTTTTCTTTTTTTTTACTATTTTATTCACCCCAATGTGCACAGTGTCCAAAATATGCTAAGCACTCAGTATATACACATATGTTTATTGAATACATAGATGTATGAGCAAACAGATAGCCTTGGTCTTGTGAAGCCAATCTAGTTTCTTTATCTATCATTAAAGTCGCAATGCAGATGGCACAGTTTACGTTAGGGATTCAAGCCAACTAAATTACAATTAGTTGATGTCATCTAAGGAGATATTTGAGATGTCTAATAATGTCTCCTCTTCTCTTTTCCTGTTGACATTCATGAGTGTCACGTTCAGGAAAACCTGAGAGGAGATATACTAATATTTGGAGTGACTAACTCTACCAGTTAGAGTTTCTACCACCTGTGTAGCAGAAAAGTCTGTCCCAGAGGAAGAGAGAACAAACTTACTTCTAAGGGGCAGAGTCTGCCTAGAACCCAAAGCAGGTGGCCCAAAATGTCCTGTTCAGGGACAAGAAGCTGGTAGTGTTGATGGTAGGATTGTAGAGAAGCACTGTTTGTCGTAAACTCTATGGGTGCTCATACCTTCATGTCAGCTTTGTTCTCATAGACTCGGTTCATGTTTAAAAGAAACAGTATTAACCAGCCAGACCCCTCCAGGAACTAAAATCACCAGCCAGAGTACACTGAGGGTACCCATGGCTCCAGCTGGATATATAGCAGACGACTGCCTTATCTGGCATCACTGGGAGGGAAGTCCTTTGGTCCTGTGGAAGCTTGATGACCCAGGATAGAGGAACACTAGGGTGCTGAGGCAGGAGTGGGTGGGCCGGCAGGGGAGCACCCTCATAGAGGCAGAGGGAGGGAGGAGTGGAAAGGGAGATTTTGGAGGGGAAACTGGAAAGGGGGATAACATTTGAATTGTAAAAAAATAAAATAACCAAATCAAAATCTTTGTGATTCATTTAACTGCAAATGAATGATTCTCTTAAAAAGTACTTTGATAAAGGTTAACATTTTATTCCCCTTTTAACTTAAAACTGGGGTACAGGTTGACATGTTTCAGTGACTGTGACCTCCAAGATGGAAATCTGGAAACTCTGGGTTGTAAGTATGATCAGAGGGGAAGATTGGGAATGTTGAGTCACTAGTTGGGTGACATTAGATCTCCTTGCATCAGAGTTTCAAGAATATCATCACTGTCTTTAAAGAATTATGAAAATACAAATGCTACCTTAGACACACAGTCTTTTTTTTTTTTTTTTTTTCAAGACAGGGTTTCTCTGTATAGCCTTAGCTGTTCTGGAACTCACTTTGTAGACCAGGCTGGCCTCGAACTTAGAAATCCGCCTGCCTCTGCCTCCCAAGTGCTGGGATTAAAGACATATGCCACCACGCCCAGCTTAGACACACAATCTTAAGTGAGAGTGACACAGCATGTGGTAGGTGACCAACTGGAGCTGCATTTAGTTTTTTAGAAAACTCAAGCTTTCTTTTCACAGTGCCCTTCTTTGTGTGTGTATGTGTGTGTGTGTGTGTGTGTGTGTGTGTGTGTGTGTGTGTGTATGTTAATCAGCTTTAATTTCGGTCATTGCAGCTTCTTGGCATAGTAAGAAATATTGCCCATGATCAACATGTTTTGTTCTGGGAATAGGGACAATGGTAGGAGGAATCACCTTCTTAGAAAGTACAACCCAAGTTGGGAGGGCAGAGGGTGGGAAGAATCCTCCCCATGCCTGTGGCAAAGTGCAGGAGCCCCACCCACACCCCAAACCAACCTGAATCCAGCCCCTCTAGGGAAAAAAGAGGGGACATGAGCCCCCCACTACTCCACAGGCATCTTCTCCCTGTGGCTCAAGGCTCACACTACCCTCCAGCTTGCAGCCCTCACAGGAGCCATTCTGCATAAAGTACAAGTGAAAAGCTCTGAAGGTCACACACCTCAGCTTATCTACAAGAGCTCAGTGGAGGGTATCTGCCCCTGCTGCCCCCAGCACAGGGAGGGAATATATATACAAGGGAACAGGCCACATTCTACGCCAAACTGGAAAGGACAAAATGGCTTCCTGGGGAGGCGGTAACTATCCCACTGTCTGGCCCCCAATCCCTGCCATCTATAAACTGTCCGTATCCTGAGGGAGTAATGTGGGTCCTGGGGTCTTTTCAAGGGCCCTTCACCGGCCTGTGGAAGGACCAGAGGGAGGAGGTGAGGGTTGGGGAACCCCCTCCAAGCCAGACTGTCCAGGCCCAGGCTCTGGGGGTGGAGGC